>NW_028148449.1:915825-958325 GCF_947247035.1 Vipera ursinii | reverse complement strand
GATGGATGAATGAATGAATGGACAAATATAAGCAGACAGAGAGAGATGATAGATAGATGATAAAGAGATGGATAGATGAATGGAGAGAGAGAGATGGACACAGAGAGGTAGAGAGATGGATGGATGGGGAGATACACCGAGCGGTAAATAGGATCGTCGTCATCATCATCATCATCATCATCATCATCATCATCATCATCACATCCCCCAAAACAACTATTGGTTTTCCTTGGACCGAGTGACTCAACCGCTCCGGGTCTGCTCCTAGCTGTTTACTCAGAGAGTACATAGGGCCTCCCTCCTCACACTCCCAGCAGGCTGCCACCACGCGGTGCCCGCTGCCACTGCGGTAGTGCCCGGGCACAGGGGCACCTGGAGGGCATGCGGACAGTCCCAAAGTGGGCAGAGACCTTCCCTAAACAGAGCTATCCTGGAGTTGCCATCCTCGAGACGGAGGCCGGCAGCTTGCGGGGGGCCGTGCTCTCTGCACGCGCCCAGAGGCCGCACTCGAAGCCCCTCCAGCTCCCCCTCTTACCATCACAGATCTCCTGGGTGCAGGCGAAGACCCCCCTCCGGCAGACGCTGCGGGGCCAAAAAAGAAGAGAAGAGCCCGTCACCGCAGGGTTCTGGTCCTCATGAAGGAGGCATCTTGGTGTTTTTTTGTTTTTGTTTTTTTTTTAGCCTAACCTCCCTCACGGGGTTGCGGCAAAACGAGAACCGAGGCAGTCCTCAAGTTACAGCAGTCCCTTTAGCGACCGTTCCACGTTAAAAACGCGGGCCCCTTGACGACATCCCAGAATTCCCCCAGCGAGCGAAGTTGAGTGACGTTTCTCGGCCTCGGGCACTGGGGAAAGGTCTGGACTTCGACTCCCAGCCTCCTCCAGTCAGCCAGGGACCCTTTGTCACGCTCATACGACCGTCGACACATCCCCGTAGTCGCAGGATCCGAATTCAAGACGCTCGGCAACCGACTCGCGTTTATGACGGTCGCAGTGTTCCAGGGGTGGGTGGGGTGGGGGATCACGCCATCCCCTTTGGCGACCTTCCAACAAGCCAAGGCATGGGTGGGAAGCCAGATTCCCTTAACGACTGGTTGAATCGATTAATGACCGGGTGACTCGCTTAACGACGGTGGCAGGAAAGGTCGTAAAATGGGACAAAACGACTCCCTTCCCCTCTTCTCCCTGGTCATCCAATGGGGGCCCTCTGAGCACTCACCAGCTGTTGCATTCGTGTTGGAAAGTACTCCCCGGCGCATGTTCCTGGGCGCGCTCAGCCTCGGATAAGTTGGCAGCCCAGGGCGAGGCGGGCACCTGGCCAATCACGCAGCGGCACTCTTCTGGGGGAACACACAGCCCATCCTGCAGTACCTGTGGGATAGCAGACCGGTGTTTCTCAACCTGGGCCACTTGCAGGGGTCTGGACTACAACTCCCAGAATCCCTCAGTTGAACTTTACCCAATCTGGGTCTCTTTAAGAGGCCTGGGCTTCAACTTCCAGAATTCCACAGTTGAGCAATGTTTTTCAACCTGGCCCACTTTAAGTAGTCTTGACTACAACTCCCAGAATCCCCCAGTTGAACGTTTCCCAACCTGGGTCTCAACTCCCAGAATTCCCCAATGGCGCAACGGTTTTCAACCTGAGCAACTTTAAGAGGCCTAGACTTCAACTCCCAGAATTCCACAGTTGAGCAATGTTTCTCAAGCTGGGCCGGTTTAAGAGGCCTGGACTTCAACTCCCAGAATTCCACAGTTAAGCAATGTTTTTCAACCTGGCCCACTTTAAGTAGTCTGGACTACAACTCCCAGAATCCCCCAGTTGAACGTTTCCCAACCTGGGTCTCAACTCCCAGAATTCCCCAATGGCGCAACGGTTTTCAACCTGAGCAACTTTAAGAGGCCTAGACTTCAACTCCCAGAATTCCACAGTTGAGCAATGTTTCTCAAGCTGGGCCGGTTTAAGAGGCCTGGACTTCAACTCCCAGAATTCCACAGTTGAGCAATGTTTTTCAACCTGGCCCACTTTAAGTAGTCTGGACTACAACTCCCAGAATCCCCCAGTTGAACATTTCCCAACCTGGGTCTCAACTCCCAGAATTCCCCCCCTGAGCAATGTTTTTCAACCTGAGTAACTTTAAGAGGCCTGGACTTCAACTCCCAGAATTCCCCAGTTGAGCAATGTTTTTCAACCTGAGTAACTTTAAGAGGCCTGGACTTCAACTCCCAGAATTCCACCGTTGAGCAATGTTTCTTAAGCTGGACCAATTTAAGAGGCCTGGACTTCAACTCCCAGAATTCCCCAGTTGAGCAATGTTTTTCAACCTGACTAACTTTAAGAGGCCTGGACTTCAATTCCCAGAATCCTCCAGTTGAGCAATGTTTCTCCACCTGGGTCACTTTAACAGGTCTGGACTGCAACTCCCAGAGTTCTGCAGCCTGCATTGCTAGCTGAAGAATTCTGGGAGTTGAAGTCCCGACCACTTCAGGTGGCTAAGGTGGAGACAAGTCCGCTGTAGCTAAAGAGGGGCGGGGCCCTTTGGGGGTGGGTGGGGCTTGGTGGGGACCAAGACCCTTACCTGGCCAGGTGGGCAGATGCAGCCGGGCTGGCATTCCTCTTGCAGACACTGAGTTTCCGGGCGCAGGTCCGAGCAGGTGTGCGGGCAGGTGTTGGCACAGTCGTGGTAGACTTGAGTCCCAGGGCATTCTGGGAAGGAAGGGCAGTGGGTGGGTAGAGAGACTGTCCCCAGTTGCTGATAGCTGGGAAGACGCCCCCTCCAACCATAAACCCCTACTCTTCTAACCATAACTCCTTAGACCATCCCCATAACTTTAAACTCCGAAACCTCTAACCCCCTAACCATAATCCCCTGAATCGGGGGTTCCCAACCTGTATTCCGTGGCCCAATCCTGGGCTGTGGGTTGTTGGCCACTGTGCCATGTGAGTGGCCGGTCAGTGCATGCGCGTGTCCTCACTAGCACCCCACTCTCACTGACATCACGGGGTCGTGCAGGCACTCGCATCACGGCGAGTGCACATTCCTCCCAATCGTGCACCACCCATTCCCACTAGCGTCGTGGCGTGTGGTGCTCATCTCGCGGTGCGCGCACACTCCCCCTACTCATGCACCCCCTACTTCCACTAGCATTGCGGCGTTGTGCGGGCGCTCACGTCGCAGCGAGCGCACATTCCTCCCATTCACGCACCCCCCACACCCACTAGTGTCGTGGCATTGTACAGCACTCACGTCGCGACAAGCGCACATTCCCCCTACTCACGCACCCCCTACTCCCACTAGCGTTGCGGCATCGTGCGGGTGTTTACGTCGCGGCGAGTGCACATTTCCCATACTCGCGCACCCCCTACTCCCACTAGTGTAGCAGCGTCGTGTGGCACTCACATCGTGGAGAGCACACATTCCCCTCACTCATGCACCCGCAACTCCCACTAGCGTCGCGGTGTTGGGCAGCAGTCACATCACAGTGAGCGCACATTCCCCTCACTTGCGCACCCGCCACTCCTAGTAGCGTCGCGGCATTGTGCAGGTGCTCAAATCATGGCGAGCGCACATTCCCACAATCATGCACCCGCCACTCCCACTAGTGTCGCGGCATCGTGCGGCACTCACATCGTGGAGAGAGCACATTCCCCCCACTCACGCACCTGCCACTCCCACTAGCGTCGCGGCATCGTGCAGGTGCTCACGTCACGGTGAGCGCACATTCCCACAATCACGCAGCCCCTACTCCCACTAGCGTCGCGGCATTGTGTGGGCGCTCACGTCACAGCGAGCGCACATTCCTCCCATTCACGCACCCCCCACACCCACTAGTGTCGTGGCATTGTACAGCACTCACGTCGCGGCAAGTGCACATTCCCCCTACTCACGCACCCCCTACTCCCACTAGTGTTGCGGCATCGTGCTGGTGTTTACGTCGCGGCGAGTGCACATTTCCCATACTCGCGCACCCCCTACTCCCACTAGTGTAGCAGCGTCGTGTGGCACTCACATCGTGGAGAGCACACATTCCCCTCACTCGTGCACCCGCAACTCCCACTAGCGTCGCGGCGTCGGGCAGCGCTCACATCACAGTGAGCGCACATTCCCCTCACTCGCGCACCCGCCACTCCTAGTAGCGTCGCGGCATTGTGCAGGTGCTCATATCATGGCGAGCGCACATTCCCACAATCATGCACCCGCCACTCCCACTAGTGTCGCGGCATTGTGCGGCGCTCACATCGTGGAGAGCGCACATTCCCCCCACTCACGCACCCGCCACTCCCACTAGCGTCGCGTCGTCGTGCGGCGCTCACATCGTGGAGAGCGCACATTCCCCCCACTCACGCACCCGCCACTCCCACTAGCGTCGCGGCATCGTGCAGGTGCTCACGTCACGGTGAGCGCACATTCCCGCAATCACGCAGCCCCTACTCCCACTAGTGTGCGGCGGTGTGCGGCGCTCACATCGCAGCGAGCGCACCTCCTAAACTCACTCCTACCTTCCCTTCAACCCTCAGCTCCTACCCCTCTAATCCCCTAATCCTAACCCCCCCACCCCTAATTTTTTAATCCCCTAACCTTACTTCAACCGTGACCCCGTAACCCTAACCCTAGCCCCCCTCACCCCTAACCGTATCTCCCTAACCTTACTTTTCTTCTTACCCCTAAACCCCTAACCTTGACCCTCTAACACTGAGGAGTGTTCAATGAATTTTCCTCAGGGCGGCCACATGAGGGCGCCGGTCTGCCGCAGAAGGGAAAAGGGACTGTGCCGAGACGGATCGGGACTCGGCTTCTTCTCCTGCACCTTGTTACCGATTTAAATGCATTTCTAATTCGCAAACGACCTCACGCCCCAGGGCCACACGTGATGGATGTGTGTGTGTGTGTGTGTGTGTGTATGTGAAAATACCCAGCTCTGCTCTAACCCCATCACCCCGATCGCCCTTTTCACCAACCGTTTCCCGGCTTGGGTATATCAAAGCCAGCTCCGTTTCCCGACCGGGCGCAAGGGGCTCACCTGGCGTGCAATTCTGCGTGTGGCAGAGCCGGTGCTGCAGGAGTGGGGATGGGCAGGGGTCTCCCGGAGGGGAGAGCGGCCCGCGGCGCCTCTCGGACACCCCGCCGCCGCAACTGGCGCTGCAGGGGCTCCAGACCGTCCAGTCGCTCAACAGGCAGCCAGCTGTGGGGAGACGGGGGGAGGGAAGGTTAGCAGGGTGACCCCCCTCATTGCTTCGGTTGGAGGGGGAATCGCCCCCAAAGTTGGGGGTCAGGAGCGGAAGGACCCCGCCTCTTCCGAAGGGGAGGAGGGTTTCTCGTCCCAAATGGAGTTGCACCCTAAACCCCCCTGGGAGGGGTGAAGCCGGAGAGGTCCTGCTCCACAGGAACCCGGAGTCAGTCCTCGCTTTACAACGTTTCGTTGAGCGACCGTTCAAAGCGGGAGTGCGGGGCGGAAACCAAGGTGTTGTGATTCAGGGCCAGCCTGTGGGTCCGGCAGCCGGCTCGGATGTCTCGGATGACTCAGATGAGGGGGAGGAGGAGGGTGTTGAAGACGAACTTGCTGATGATGGCTTGGAGGCTTCGCAGAGCCCCCAGCCAGGGCCCTCTTCTCAGCTGCGCGAGCCCGAGAGTGCGGATGATGATGACCCACAGCTGGCCCTGTTCAAGGACGCCCGACGCAGGAGGCAGTCAAGCAGGAACAAGCAGAGAAAGGCTGTGGGACTCCTCGGAAGGAGGCACAGGGAGGCCACGCCCTGAACTCTAAATAAAAGGAGTGTTTGGGGAAGGGCTGGTTGCTGAAAGCAACCCTTCCGTTTGAGGATTCAAGTTCCAGTGTTTTGTTTCTTGTTCTGTTGTTTGTGAAATAAATCTTGGCAGACGCTTTCCAGCCTCAGACGCTCTCCAGTCTCTACTGTTTATTCAGGGGTTGCCTTTCTGCAAGGCCGGTAGCAGGCTGGTTCAGAACAGTTTGCTTTCAGCCTCCCACCCCTTACTACTAAGATGGAGCAGCTACGTGCCGAGAATGCTCAGCTCACTCAGCAACTCACTTTGCTGGCAGCTCAGGTGGCTCAACTGCAAGCTCAGGTACATGCTGCACCCCCACCCAGGAGGAAATGTCAGATAGCAATGCCAGATAAATTTGCTGGCGATCCAGAACTGTTTCCTGCCTTCCTGGGACAATGCCAGCTTTTTATCAGCGTGAGAGAAGCTGATTTCCCCATTGACCGGGATAAGGTGGGATTCGTGTTAAGCCTTCTTTCGGGGGATGCAGCTCGTTGGGGCACGCCTCTGCTGGCACAACCTAGCCCTTTGTTGGATAACTTTGGGGGGTTTTGTGACCATATGCGCTTAATGTACGAGGACCCAATTAAGACGCAGACTGCCACCCGACGCCTGAAAGCTCTGAGGCAGGGTCAACGCCCCCTACAGGCCTATATCAGCGATTTCCGGCTGCTTAGCCAGGATTCCGCCTGGAACGAGGCTGCGCTCGTGGATGCCTTCCAGGATGGATTGTCGGAGGAGATGTTGGATGAGCTGGCCCGTGTGGACATTCCCTCAGACCTGAATGGGCTGATCCATCTTTGCCTGCGGATCGATGCCCGGCTGCAGCAGCGAAAGAGTCGCCATCTGGGAGAAGGAGCTGCTGGCCATCAAGGCGGCGTTCGAGGCTTGGAGGCATCATCTGGAGGGGGCGCGGCATCAAATCGAGGTCCGGACGGACCACAAGAATCTGGAAAGCCTGCAGACCGCTCGGAATTTGAACCAACGCCAGATCCGGTGGTCCCTTTTCTTTGCGAGGTTTGACTTCCGGGTTCGGTACATACCAAGCGGGCACAATCAGAGAGCGGATGCTCTGTCCAGGAAGCCCGAATATACCCGAGTGGAAGACAAGCTTCTGCCCAGGACAGTGATCCCCGTCGAGTCTTTTGCTGCGGTGCGGGAGCCGGTTGATATACGGGCTCGGATCCGGGAGGCGCAGCAGCAAGAGGCGTGGGTGGCTCAGCGGAAGGAGGAGGTGGGGCCAGACTCGCCTTGGACGGTCACGGATGGACTCTTGTATTATCGTGACCGGCTCTATGTTCCGGGAGGGCCATTCAGGGGACTCGTCCTCAGCCAGTGTCATGATAACCCAGCAGCGGGGCATTTTGGCCTGTTTAAGAGTCTGAACCTGGTCTCCCGTACCTTCTGGTGGCCCCGAGTCCGACACGACGTCCAGTCTTATGTCACCTCCTGCATCCCATGCAGGCAGGCCAAGTCAGCGACAGGGGCCCCGCCTGGTTTACTGCAGCCTTTGCCAACACCCAAGAGACCCTGGGGGGCTGTGTCCATGGACTTTCTGACGGATTTACCCCTATCCTCCGGCTTCACGACAGTGTTTGTGGTGGTGGACATGCTGACCAAGATGGCGCACTTCATCCCCTGTCGCGGCTTACCGTCAGCTCGCGCCACTAGTCGCATGTTCATCCAACAGGTGTTTCGGCTGCACGGCCTCCCCGATAGAGTCGTCTCCGATAGGGGGGCCCAGTTTACAGCCCGCTTCTGGCAGGAGTTGATGCGTGCGTTGGACATTAAGGTTTGCCTCTCGTCCGCGCATCATCCTCAAACTGACGGGGGTACCGAGAAGGTCATCGGTATCCTGGAGCAGTATCTGCGCTGCTACGTTAACCTACAGCAGGACAATTGGGTGGACTATCTGGCCATAGCCGAGTTTGCCTTTAACAACTCGCAGCACACCTCCACGCAGATGACACCGTTCTTGGCCAATGTGGGTTATCACCCCCGGTTTTTCCCCCTTTCTCCCGTGGACTCACCGGAGCCGGCAGTGAACAACTTCATGGCGGAGTTACAGGCGATCCATCGGTTGGTGCGACGGCAGCTGGAGAAAGCCAAGGCCGACTACAAGAGGTTTGCCGATCGGTCGAGACGGGATACGCCTCCACTATCGGTGGGGGATTGGGTCTGGCTGTCCACCAGGAACCTACCATCCACACGGCCGGCGAGGAAGCTGGACCACCGTTACCTTGGACCGTTCCCAGTCGAGGCTGTCATCAATCCGGTCGCCTATCGTTTAACTCTGCCACGTTCCCTGCGCGTGCACCCAGTCTTCCATAGGTCCCTGTTGGTCCCCGAACAACCGGCTTGTCCACTCCGCCAAGCGGAACCTCCCCCATCAGGACCTCGTGATGGAGGCAGCACCCCCGAGTACGAGGTCGCCAGCATCAGGGATTCCCGTTGGTTGAAAGGTCGTTTCCAGTACCTGATCAAGTGGAAAGGGTACGGGCCGGAGGACTTCACATGGGAAGACGCTACCGCCGTTCATGCCCCTGCGTTGGTGACTGCTTTTCACGAACAATTCCCATCCCGACCGCATCCGGATCGGCAGCCCCGGGGGAAGGGCCCTGCGGTGCGGGATAGTGTTGTGATTCAGGGCCAGCCTGTGGGTCCGGCAGCCGGCTCGGATGTCTCGAATGACTCAGATGAGGGGGAGGAGGAGGGTGTTGAAGACGAACTTGCTGATGATGGCTTGGAGGCTTCGCAGAGCCCCCAGCCAGGGCCCTCTTCTCAGCTGCGTGAGCCCGAGAGTGCGGATGATGATGACCCACAGCTGGCCCTGTTCAAGGACGCCCGACGCAGGAGGCAGTCAAGCAGGAACAAGCAGAGAAAGGCTGTGGGACTCCTCGGAAGGAGGCACAGGGAGGCCACGCCCTGAACTCTAAATAAAAGGAGTGTTTGGGGAAGGGCTGGTTGCTGAAAGCAACCGTTCCGTTTGAGGATTCAAGTTCCAGTGTTTTGTTTCTTGTTCTGTTGTTTGTGAAATAAATCTTGGCAGACGCTTTCCAGCCTCAGACGCTCTCCAGTCTCTACTGTTTATTCAGGGGTTGCCTTTCTGCAAGGCCGGTAGCAGGCTGGTTCAGAACACAAGGATGCCTTTTCGCACTGAACGGCCATCGCAGCTGTCCACAATTCGGAGGCTGGACCGTTTGACTCGCGAGTTACGACGCTCGCGGCGTCCCCTTTTTGGCGACGAACTCCACTTGACAACAGTGAGGATTCACTTAGCGGCAGGGGGGAGGGGGCGGCCGGGAAGGTCACCAAAGGGGGCAGAACTCCCTTAGCGCACGTGTCTCACTTAGCGACGGAGGTGCCGGGTTCCGCCCTGGTCGTACGTTGAGGACTGCCTGTGTTATGGGTTGGGAAAGGCCAGCTCCCCAAAAGGCAACACTGTCCCCCTATTTTGGGGGTGTGGGTTGCCTTCCAAAATGTGGGGTGAGGACTATACCACAATAGCCCAGCTGGGGATTTTTTTTTTTTTTTTGCTTTCCTTCGGAATGTTTGCCTGAGCAAGGGGTTGGACTAGATGACCTCTAAGGTCCCTTCCAACTTCTTCTTCTTCTTCTTCTTCTTCTTCTTCTTCTTCTTCTTCTTCTTCTTCTTCTTCTTCTTCTTCTTCTTCTTCTTCTTCTCCTTCTCCTCCTCCTCCTCCTCCTCCTCCTCCTTCTTCTTCTTCTTCTTCTTCTTCTTCTTCTTCTTCTTCTCCTTCTCCTCCTCCTCCTCCTCCTCCTCCTCCTCCTTCTTCTTCTTCTTCTTCTTCTTCTTCTTCTTCTTCTTCTTCCTCCTCCTCCTCCTCCCCCTCCCCCTCCCCCTCCTCCTCTTCCTCCTCCCCGTCCTCTTTTTCTATCTTTTTTCTTCTCCTTCTCCTTCGCCTTTCTTTTTCGTTCTTCTTCTTCCTCTTCCTCTTCTTGTTATTATTATTATCTGACTAAAAAAATTCAAATCAGGTGCATTCCTCGACTTTATGACCACAACTGAGCCCGACAATTTTGTCGCTAAGCGAGACAGCTTGTCCAGCGAGGTTTTCCCCCCTCTCTTACTACCTTCCTTGCCACAGATGGCTCAGCAAATCCCCGCTGTTCCTAAGTTAGCCGCACGGACGTTAAGTGAATCCAGCTTTCCAGATGGAGTTTGTTGGTCACTTCACACACACACACACACACACACACACACGCACACACGGGCACACGGGCACTGCAACCATCCTAAATATGAGTCGGTGGCCAAGCGTCCGGATTCTGAGCGTGCCGATTGTGGGAAATGCGAGAACGGTCGTTAAGTGTGTTACACCATTTGCGAGTTCCTTCTTTTTTTCAGCGCCTTTGAACGGCCGCTAAACGAGCCGTCGTAAGTTGGGGACTAACCAACCTTCCCCCTGAATGGGGTGCTTTTGGGGCATTCCGCATGGGGAGTAGTAGCTGGGGTGGGGTGGGGGGACAGGGCTGGGAGTTACCTGGACAGGGCTGGGAGTTACAGTGTGCGCCTTCTTCCATGGATTCGGCTTCACAAGGCACTCCGTGCAGACTCTCGTGGCAGGGCCGATGCCTCAGCGTCGTGCCCCCTCCGCACGTGGCGGAACACGGGCTCCACACTGACCACTCGCCGTAAGACGGACACTTCTCCTCCGGGCAGGCGAAGGAGCCGTTCTGGCAGGTGCTGGGGGGGGGGGTGGACAAAAAAAAAGCCAGGCGCTGAAGACGGAGCGTGCCGTGAGGGCGGCTCGATTCCCCCAACCGGAAAATCCAGGGTGCTTCTGCCTCGCACGCAATTAATCAGGGATTGTAGCGTACAAAAAGAAAGAATGATTTGTGTGGCTCTGGAGCACTCCCCTTCTTCCCAAAAATGGATTGTCCCCCCCTTTTTTTAAGCACCCCAAATTTGCCACTGTGGAATAACAGGATGACGGAATAACAGCGGTGCAGACGAGCAGAAGAGCAGAATAACAAGAACAGACTAACAGACTGGCAGAAAAAAAGAATATCAGAATACGAACAACAGTAACAGAATAACAGAGTAGCAGAATAACAGTAACAGAACAGCAAAAGAGTAGAACAACGGAATAACAGACAAGCAGATTAAAAGAACAGAATTGCAGAATAACAGGATAGCAGAATAAATAGAATAGCAGAATAACAATATAACAATAACAGTAGCAGAACAGCAGAAGTGTAGAATAAATGAATAGCAGAATAACAGGATAGCAGAATAAATAGAACAGCAGAATAACAATATAACAATAACAGTAGCAGAACAGCAGAATGACAGAATTACAGAATAGCAGAATAACTGAGTAGCAGAATAACAAAATATCAGAACAACAGTAACAGTAACAGAGTAGCAGAATAACAGAATAACAGTAACAGAATAGCAGAACAGTAGAACAACTGAATAACAGACTAGCAGAATAACAGACTAGCAGATTAAAAGAATAACAGAATAGCAAAAAAACTGAACAACAGAATAGCAGAATAACAAAAGAGATAGAATAGCAGAATAACAATATAACAATAACTGTAGCAGAACAGCAGAATAATAGAATAACAGAATAGCAGAATAATACAATAGCAGAATAGCAGAACAATAGAATAGCAGAATAACTGAATAGCAGAACAACAGAATAGCAGAATAATAGAATAGCAGAATAACTGAATAGCAGAATATCAGAACAGAATAGCAGAATAATAGAATAACAGAATATCAGAATAAGAATAACAGTAACAGTAATAGCAGAATAACAGAAGAGTAGAATAACAGAATAGCAGAATAAATAGAATAGCAGAATAACAATATCAGTAGCAGAACAACAGAATAGTAGAATAAAAGAATAACCAAATAGCAGAATAACTGAATAGTAGAATAACAGAATAGCAGAATAAATAGAATAGCAGAATAACAATATAACAATATCAGTAGCAGAATAGCAGAATAACAGAATTACAGAATAGCAGAATAACTGAGTAGCAGAATAACAGAATATCAGAATAACAATAACAGAATATCAGAATAACAGAGTAGCAGAATAGCAGAATAACAGTAACAGAATAGCAGAACAGTAGAACAACTGAATAACAGACTAGCAGAATAACAGACTAGCAGTTTAAAAACATAACAGAATAGCGAAAATACTGAACAACAGAAAGCAGAATAACAGAATAGATAGAATAGCAGAATAACAATATAACCATCACAATAGCAGAACAGCAGAATAATAGAATAGCAGAATAACAGAATAGCAGAACAATAAAATAGCAGAATAACTGAATAGTAGAACAACAGAATAGCAGAACAACAGAATAGCAGAATAATAGAATAGCAGAATAATCATAACAAAACAACAGAATAGCTGAATAACCGAATAGCAGAATACAGAATAAAAGAAGAACAGAAGAACAGAATAGCAGAACAACAATATCACAGTCGCAGAATAGCAGAACAGCAGAATAACAGAATAGCAGAATGGCAGCATAATAATAACAGAATAGCAGAATAACAGAACAACAGCAGCAGCAGAACAACAATAACAGAACAACAGGATAGCAGAACCGTGGAATAACTGAACAACAGAATAGCAGAATAACAGAATCAGAGTGTCAGAAGGGACCTTGGAGGTCTTCTAGTCCAACCCCCTGCTCAGGAAGGACACCCTCTTCCATTGCAGACAGACAAAGGGGGAATCTGTTTCCTGAGAACCTGGCTGGCTTGGTTTCTTAGAGTCTTGACCCCTGCAGGCAGCTATTGCACTGGTAGACCTAGAGGGGGGAGGAGGGGGCTGCCACAGCCTCTTTTCTCCTCTTGTCTCCCCCCCTCCCCGGTCAGCTCCCCAGAAGCACCCCTACTCCTTTGTGAGCCGAGCATTTGCAGACACAAAACAACACAGAGCCCAGGGCGAGGGCTGGATGGGATCTCGGAGGTCATCTAGTCCAACCCCACCCAACTCCTCTGCCCCCGACTCACCAGTTGTGGCAATCCAGTTCCACCGACTGCCCGGGGGAAACTTCCCAGCTGCTGTTCGCCGTGGGGAGACCGCATCGGCAGTTCTGAATCGGAACGCAGGACCCGTCCTGCAAAAGCTGCCCCTCGGCGCACCGGCATCCTGTGTGTTGGGGGAGAGGCATTGCTATTCTGTTATTCTGCTAGTCTGTTATTTCTGCTGTTCTGCTATTCTGTGATTGTTATATTGTTATTCTGCTCGTCTGTTGTTCCGCTATTGTTATTCTTTTATTCTGTATTCCGCTATTCAGTTATTCTGCTATTCTAGTGTTCTGATAGTCTGTTAATCATTTTTCTGCTATTCTGTTATTCTGCCATTCTGTTATTCTGCTGTTCTGCTACTATTATTGTTATATTGTTATTCTGCTATTCTATTTATTCGGCTATTCTGCTATTCTGTTATTCTATTATTCTGCTGTTCTGCTACTGTTATTGTTATATTGTTATTCTGCTATTCTATTTATTCTGTTATTCTGCTACTGTTATTCTGTTGCTGTTATTGTTATTCTGCTATTCTGTTATTCTGCTATTCTGTTATTCTGCTATTCTGTTATTCTGCTATTCTATTATTCTTCTGTTCTGCTACTGTTATTGTTTATTGTTATTCTGCTATTCTGTTACTGTTTCCCTCTACGCCACGTTGCCGTGTCTTTTGTGCGCCGTTACACAAACCCAACGCATCCGTTTTGTACTTCTCCAATTCTCCTTCTCGCCCCTTCTCCGGCCAATATTGATAGATTGGACAGGGGGAAAAGACCGCAAGAACGAGATAAAGAGCCTCGTCCAATGAAAGGATCTTCGATCGGATATTAAATTAAAGTGGTTGGATCGAATGCCATGAGGGAAATGGCTAAAGATGGGAGAGAAATTCCGGGGAGAAAGATAAGGCGGCGAAGGAAGCTGGAAGCGATTCTAAAAGAAAGTGAGGTTAAATAAAGAATACTGAGGGAAAGGAAGAATCGGGGGGAATACATATATATATATATTGGTAGCAGGGGGTCGGACTAGATGACCTCCAAGGTCCCTTCCAACTTTATTATTTATGATTATTATTAATAATATTATTAAACTGGACAGCCATTTGTCTGAAACAGGATAGGGTTTCCTGCCTGAGCAGGGGGTCGGACTAGATGACCTCCAAGGTCCCTTCCAACTTTATTATTTATGATTATTATTAATATTATTATTAAACTGGACAGCCATTTGTCTGAAACGGGATAGGGTTTCCTCCCTGAGCAGGGGGTCGGACTAGATGACCTCCAAGGTCCCTTCCAACTTTATTATTTATGATGATGATGATGATGATGATGATGATGATGATTATGATTAAACTGGACAGCCATTTGTCTGAAACGGGATAGGGTTTCCTGCCTGAGCAGGGGGTCGGACTAGATGACCTCCAAGGTCCCTTCCAACTTTATTATTTATGATGATGATGATGATGATGATTATGATTAAACTGGACAGCCATTTGTCTGAAACAGGATAGGGTTTCCTGCCTGAGCAGGGGGTCGGACTAGATGACCTCCAAGGTCCCTTCCAACTTTATTATTTATGATGATGATGATGATGATGATGATTATGATTAAACTGGACAGCCATTTGTCTGAAATGGGATAGGGTTTCCTGCCTGAGCAGGGCGTCGGACTAGATGACCTCCAAGGTCCCTTCCAACTTTATTACTATTACTATTACTATTACTATTACTATTACTATTACTAATAATAATGATAATAATAGTAATAATAGTAATAATAGTAATAATAATAATAATAATAATAATAATAATAATAATAATAATAATAATAATAATAATAATAATCATCTGGAGAGCCATTTGTCTGAAATGGGATCGGGTTTCCTGCCTGAGCAGGGGGTCGGACTAGATGACCTCCAAGGTCCCTTCCAACTTTATTATTTATGATGATGATGATGATGATGATGATGATGATTAAACTGGACAGCCATTTGTCTGAAACGGGATAGGGTTTCCTGCCTGAGCAGGGGGTCGGACTAGATGACCTCCAAGGTCCCTTCCAACTTTATTATTTATGATGATGATGATGATGATGATGATTATGATTAAACTGGACAGCCATTTGTCTGAGACGGGATAGGGTTTCCTGCCTGAGCAGGGGGTCGGACTAGATGACCTCCAAGGTCCCTTCCAACTTTATTATTTATGATGATGATGATGATGATGATTATGATTAAACTGGACAGCCATTTGTCTGAGACGGGATAGGGTTTCCTCCCTGAGCAGGGGGTCGGACTAGATGACCTCCAAGGTCCCTTCCAGTTTTATTATTTATGATGATGATGATGATGATGATGATTATGATTAAACTGGACAGCCATTTGTCTGAAATGGGATAGGGTTTCCTGCCTGAGCAGGGCGTCGGACTAGATGACCTCCAAGGTCCCTTCCAACTTTATTACTATTACTATTACTATTACTATTACTAATAATAATGATAATAATAGTAATAATAGTAGTAATAATAATAATAATAATAATAATAATAATAATAATAATAATAATAATAATAATAATAATAATAATAATAATCTGGAGAGCCATTTGTCTGAAATGGGATCGGGTTTCCTGCCTGAGCAGGGGGTTGGACTAGATGACCTCCAAGGTCCCTTCCAACTTTATTATTTATGATGATGATGATGATGATGATGATTATGATTAAACTGGACAGCCATTTGTCTGAAACGGGATAGGGTTTCCTGCCTGAGCAGGGGGTTGGACTAGATGACCTCCAAGGTCCCTTCCAACATTATTGTTGTTGTTGTTGTTGTTGTTATGAATAAAAATAAGAATATATAAGAATATATTAGTGAAGAGTAAAGGAAAATGCATATAAAGCAACATAGAGGGGGTAGCTAACACCACATTGACTTTGCTGGGCCAAAGGACGCCAAAGGGGATCACCGTGATCCCGGGGACCGGATGACTGTCGTAAGTACAAGTCAGTTGCCAAGCTTCTGCATTTTGACCACGTGACCACGGGGTTGGTGCGACGGTCGTAAGTGTGAGAAACACTCACAAGTCCCTTTCCCTCCCTCCTTTTTACCCCCAGGGTAACTTTAAATGGTCAATAAGCTGTAAGTGGAGGACTACAGCGTTGGAAGGGACCTCGGAGGTCATCTAGTCCAGCCCCCGGCTCAGGCAGGAGAAACTGACAGAATCACAGAAGGACAGAGTTATGGAAGGGACCCGGGAGGTCATCTAGTCCAGCCCCCTGCTCAGGCAGGAGACCCTGACAGGATCATAGATGGGACAGAGTTATGGAAGGGACCTCGGAGGTCATCTAGTCCAGCCCCCTGCTCAGGCAGGAGACCCTGACAGGATCATAGATGGGACAGAGTTATGGAAGGGACCTCGGAGGTCATCTAGTCCAGCCCCCTTCTCAGGCAGGAGACCCTTCCAGAATCATAGAAGGACAGAGTTATGGAAGGGAACTCGGAGGTCATCTAGTCCAGCCCCCTTCTCAGGCAGGAGACCCTTCCAGAATCACAGAAGGACAGAGTTATGGAAGGGAACTCGGAGGTCATCTAGTCCAGCCCCCTGCTCGAGCAAGAGACCCTTCCAGAATCACAGAAGGACAGACTTATGGAAGGGACCTGGGAGGTCATCTAGTCTAGCCCCCTGCTCAGGCAGGACGTGTATGTAGAGTCTCCTGCTCAAGTAGGAGGGTTGGACTAGATGACCTCTGAGGTCCTTTCCAACTCTATTCTGATTGATTGATTGATGGATGGATTGATTGATTGACTGACTGCGCCATCCTGAGAAACGGCTCTCCAGTCTGTCCAGGCTGCAGGAGCTGGGACCTACACCAAGGTTGCAGTGCTGGCTGAGGCCGGGGAGAATTGTGCATGTGTGTGTGTGTGTGTGTGTGTGTGTCTGTATACGTGTGTCTGTTGGTGTGTTTTGTGTTACCTTCTCGGCACAGCCCCTGCAGACACTCGACGTGTTCCCAGAAATCCAGGCAGGATCGCGGGCAGCCGTTGGCACAATTTGCATCATACACCTTGCCCCGGTCCTCGCACGTCTCTCCTGCCGGGGGAGAGGGAAAGAGAGAGAGAAGGACACCGGGTTGCGGGGTGGGCTGGGTAGAGTCATTTGCTGGGCTCCCACCGTGGTCTTCCGACCTCTGCCCTGTTGCCGAATTCTCGGCTCTCTAACCGGGTTATCCTCTCCAGATGGGCTGAACTATGGTTTTTTTTCCCTCCTCCCTCCCCTCCGCTTCGTCCTCTGTGGGCGACTGCGGAGCTGAGAAAGAACGGCACAGCCACATGGGTTTACTAGGCGGGGGGGGGGGCTGTGCGAGTCAAATCGGAGTCGGAGCTGGCCAACGTTGTTGGGGCGGGGTGTGTGTGTGTGTGTGTGTGTGTCTGACAGGCCAACTGGCTGGTCTTGATTAGTCGTAAAGGTTGCGGGGGGTCCGTCCGGGACTGGCTCGAAGATCGGAAGGCCGATTGGCACTCGGATGGGAGACCACCAGGAAGAGCTACTGGCGTTGACTGGTTTGGGAAGTCCACCGCGACAAGGGTTAATAACCCCTGAAGGAGTTGATAGGAAAATATTGCCGTGGGTGTGCAGGTTCTCTCTCTCTCTCTCTCTCTCTCTCTCTCTCTCTCTCTCTCTCTCTCTCTCTCTCCCTTTCTCTCTTTCTCTTTCACCCTTTTTCGCTCTTTCCTTCTCTTTCTCTTTCTTTCTCTCTCTCTCTTTTGCCCTTCCTTCTTTTGCCCTTTCTGTCTCTCATTCTATCCCTTTCTCTCTGTCATTCTCTCTCTTTCTCTTTTTTTTCCTCTCTTTCCTTCTCTCTTTCTCTTTCTCTCTCTCTTTCGCCCTTTTTTGCTCTTTCCTTCTTTCTTTCTCTCTCTTTCTCTCTCTCTCTTTCTCTTTCTTTCTTTCTCTGTCTTTTACCCTTTCTCTTTTGCCCTTTCTCCCTCTTTCTCTCTCTCATTCTATCCATCTCTCACTCATTCTATCTCTCTCTCTTTCTCTCTCTCTTTCCTTCTCTTTTTCTTTCTTTCCCCTCTTTCTCTTTCTCCCTTTCTCTCTCTTTTTCTCTCTTTCTCTCTCACTTTTTCTCTTTCTCTTTCTCTCCCTCTCTCTCTTTTTTGCTCTCTCCCTCTCTTTCTCTTTTGCCCTTTCTCTCTCTTTCCTTCTCTTTCTCTCTTTCTTTGTCTCTTCCTCCCTTTCTCTCTCTCTTTTTCTCTCTCTCTGTGTCTTTCTCTCTCTCTCTGTCTCTGTCTCTGTCTCTGTCTCTCTGTCTCTGTCTCTCTCTCTCTCTCTCTCTTTCTCTTTCTCTCTCTCTGTCTGGCAGCTCAAAACCGGGCAAGGAAATCAGCCCTGGGACACACACACACACACACACACACACACACACACACACACACCGGATTCATTACCTGGACAAGGGGCCAGGTTGCAAGTCTCCGACTGGTATCGTAGTCCCTTGCAGTGCAGCTCTGCATTGGGGTGTTGAGCCACCCGTCGGCGCAGCCGAAAGTCCCCACTGCACGGTGCCCGGCAGGGGCTCCAGGCCCCCCACTCGCTCCACAGGCAGAAATCTGTAAGAGACCCATAAGGCTGAGCCACAAGCACTGGGGGTGGGGTGGGGTAGCAATCCCAGCCTCCTGACAGATCCGGAATCTCGGGTTACCTTGACAAGCCCCGGTCTCGTCCAGACAGAGTCGTCGCTGGTCCAGCTTGGCGGTGCAAACACCATCCGGAAGCCTCCAGGGCTGGCCAGTCTGCGGATCGAGGCAGAGCCGGTAGCGATGCTGCACGGAGACCTGGACCGGCGGAGAAAGCCACGAGACCTCGGTCTGCTCCAGCAGGGCAGGGAGGGCCGCCACCGGCAAGCAGTCGGAGCAGGCCGTCCAGGGTGACCAGTCGCTCAGCGGAAGCAGGCCTGAGCGGGAAAAAGAGGAAGGAGGGGGTGCTTGGCCCCCCGGAGAGAAAGGGGACCCACCCCCTCCTTTGCTTCCCATCCCGGACCCTTAACTCTGAGGAGCAGCGAGCGGATCGCACACCTGCATGGCAGCCTTACCCCGGTTCCCGCCGGGGTGTGCAAGACTACTCCGCGTGGTTTTGACCAATGTGCTACAGAAGGGTTCTCCCTGGCCAGGCACAGTCTAGCTGAAGCAGCATTTTCCCGGACACTTACCTTGGCAATCTTGGCTGCCGCACTGCAACTCTCCCGCTTGGCACACGCTGCCGAAAGAAAGACCGGGGTGGGTTGGGGGGGAGCTGAATTATTTAGAAAGGGTCCTGAGACTTGGGGGGGAGGAAAGATGGGGGGATTTGGGTGTGTGTGTGTGTGTCTCACCCCGTTGTTACCTTCGGAATCACGGAATAACCCAAGTTGGAAGGAACCTCGGAAGTCTTCAAATTCAAGCCCTCATTCCGGCAGGAAAGCAGAGATATCATTTCAGACAAAAGCCTTGGCACTGGGTTGCCGGGCGCCACATGGCGCCTAGAAGTGGCGTGGCTGTTTCCTACATAAGCCTGCTTGATTGTTTCTATTTTTTCCTGCTGGCGCAGGGGGTTGGACTAGAACAGGGGCCCTCAACCTCTGGGCCGCGGCCCGGTAGTGGGCCCTGGCCACTGGCCACCGGGGTGCGGGACAGGCTGGCCAGCGCACGCATTTGTGCGTGCAACCTCCCCCACTTGTGCTAGCGCTGTGGCTACGGGGCATGAAAACAGGATGCCACGCCACACGGTGCAAAAACGGGCTGCTGCTGTGCCTCGGGGGACAAAAACTGGATGCCGCCACACCTCGGAGCATAAAAATGGGCCGCCGTCGCACCTCGGGGTGTGAAAACAGGATGCCGCCACCACACTGCACAAAAAGAAGGCTGACATCGCGCCTCAGGGCGGACAAACGCCGGCCCTCAGGGCGTAAAACCAGGATGCAGCACTGCTGCACTACACAAGAACGGGCCACTGCCGCCCCTTGGAATGTGAAAATGGGATGCCGCCGCCGCCACCAGGCCGTGGAAAAACAGGCTGACGCCATGCCTTGGGGCACAAAAACAGGATGCCGCCATGCGTCGGGGTGTGAGAAAACAGGATGCTGCTCCGCCACATCATGCAAAAATGGGCCCACAGCACACCTCAGGGGGCGAAGAAAAGATGCTGCCCCTTTAAGAGGTCTGGACTTCAACTCCCAGAATTCCCCAGCCAGCTGTGTTTCCCAGCCTTGCTGGTTCCCGTAGCTATGCTGGCTGGGGAATTCTGGGAGTTGAAGTCCACCAAGGTTGACAGATGCCGGGCTCAGCTCTTGATAAGAGTGTAGAACAGGGGTCTTCAAACTTGGCCCTTTTCTGACTGGTGGACTTCAACTCCCAGAATTCCTCTGGCTGAGGAATTCTGGGAATCGAAGTCCACGTGTCATCAAAGGGCCAAGTTTGAACACACACACACACACACACACGGTGTAGAATCACAATCGTCGGGCCAATGACATCCTGCTTTGATCAGTTGGGAAGGATCAACGTCAGTTACGGTTCCTGGAGCCTTAGGGACTAGAAACTTGGTTTGTTTGTTTTTTTACAAGGGAAATCTCCGATTCCTGCTCGCCGTTGCCGTGGAAGCAGAATGTAACAGGAGAAGGACAAAAATTCGTCCTCTCTTCCCTGAGATTTTGAGATTCATTCCTCTTACGAACCCCCATTTGAGGGAAAGAAAGCGTCGCTCCGACGGAAAACCGAGACTCACCATTTCTTGCAGCCAATCAGGACGGCTTCCCCGGCCATCACGAACATGGGCGCTGTGGCCTGGTGGGGGTGGAGGCAAGCGCACCGTGCGGGGGGCACGCACGACCCCTTCTGCTCCAACAGACCCTTCGGGGGACACACACAAAGAGGGGGGGTTCCAGAGACGGCTTCTTCCGGGACCCCGGGCACTTATGGCGGGTGGGGGGGCCCTGAATTTCGGGCCCTCTTTGGCTTCAACTTAGTGACGGGCACGTGCGAGCCCAACTCCCGAACGACCGCAGCCGGTCCTCGACTTACATCGATTCATTCAGTGACTGTCGCAACGGTACCGGAAAAAAGGGACTATGGGCCATTTTTTTTTCACACGTACGACCGCCGTGGTCACCTGAGCACAATTCAGACAATTGACAACGGGTTCGTACAGGAAGTCCTTGACTTACAATGGCTTGTTTAGTGACCGTTCGCAGTTACAACAGTAACTGAAAAAAGAGACCTAGGACCGTTTTGTTCACACGACTATCGCAGCATGCCCATGGCCACACGATCAAAATTCGGACAATGGGCAACGGGTCCGTCCAGGAAGTCCTCGACTTACAATGTCCTGTTTAGTGACCGTTTGAAGTTACAACACCGTTGGAAAAAAGGGACTGACTTTCAACGGTTTTTCACTCTTACGACCGCGGCAGCATCCCCGCGGTCGTGCGATCAAAACTAACCAACTTATATTTACGTGGGTCGCAGCGTCCTGGGGGTGGGAGGTCACACGGTCCCCTTTTGCGACCCGAGGGAAGCCAGGTTCGCTTAACGACCGTGTGACTAGTTTAACAACCGCCGGGATTCACTCTACAAAGACAGGCCATCAAATTGGGGCCCAAAACCCGCTTAGCGACGGTCTCGCTTAGCGATGGGAAAAAACCTCAAGCTCCACTGTGGTTGTAAGCTGAGGACTCCTTGCACTCCGCCAGAGCGCGTCCCTGAGCCTGAGCAGAGCGGAGCCCACCCCGCTTCCACACGGCTATCCCGTGTGGGGAACGGAGAAACTCTCGGTCGGCGAGTCCTCCCAGCGGGCGGCTATTCCACAGGTTGGGTGTTTCTGGCGCTCACCTCAGGGCAGTAACAGCCGGGCAGGCAGCGTGGAATGTCCTTGCACAACTCCGGCTGCTTCCGGGTGGAGCAGTGGCTGTCGCAGGGGGAGCCGCAGGCCCGGAATTCAAAGGGGGGATCACAGCTGGACTCTGGGAAAAGATACAGGAGGATGGCAGCACAAACTTTTGACGGGCAGCCCTACATTTAGCCAGGGGGCGGGCGCCTGGTGAGGGGATAAGTTCTAGTGGGTTGGGCACCAGGCTAGGTGGGGAATTCTGGTTCTGCCTCAGCTACAAAAAGCAGCTCGGGTGACTCTGGGCCAATCACCAGGAGACGGTGAATTCTAGTCCTGCGTTAGGCCTGAAAGCTGAAAAACATAGGGCCCGTCATCAGGAGACTGGGAGTTCTAGTCCCGCCTTAGGCAGGAAACCCGGCTGGGTGACTTTGGGCCAATCACCAGGAGACAGTGAGTTCTAGTCCCGCCTTAAGCAGAAAAGCTGGCTGGGTGACTTTGGGCCAATCACCAGGAGACAGTGAGTTCTAGTCCTGCATTAAGCAGGAAAGCCGGCTGGGTGACTTTGGGCCAATCACCAGGAGACAGTGAGTTCTAGTCCCGCCTTAAGCAAGAAAGCCACTGGGTGATTTTCGGCCAACGAGACAGTGAGTTGTAGTCCCGCATTAAGCAGGAAAGCTGGCTGGGTGACTTTGGGCCAATCACCAGGAGACGGCGAGTTCTAGTCTTGCTTTAGGCAGGAAAGCCACTGGGTGACTTTGGGCCAATCACCAGGAGATGGCGAGTTCTAGTCTTGCTTTAGGCAGAAAAGCCACTGGGTGACTTTGGGCCAATCACCAGGAGACGGTGAGATCTAGTCCTGCATTAGGCATGAAAACCGGCTGGATAACTTATGGCTAATCACCAGGAAACTGTGAATTATAGTCCCAGTTTAGGCAGGAAAGCCATCTGGGTGACTTTGGGCCAATCACCAGGAGACGGTGAGTTCTAGTCCTGTATTAGACAGGAAAGCCACTGGGTAACTTTGAGCCAATCACCAGGACACTGTGAATTCTAGTACTGCTTTAGGCACGAAAGCCACTGGGTGACTTTGGGTGAATCACCAGGAGACTGCGAGTTCTAGTCTTGCTTTAGGCAGGAAAGGCACTGGGTGACTTTGGGCCAATCACCAGGAGACTGTGAATTCTAGTCCTGCGTTAGGCATAAAAACCGGCTGGATAACTTATGGCTAATCACCAGGAAACTGTGAATTATAGTCCCAGTTTAGGCAGGAAAGCCATCTGGGTGACTTTGGGCCAATCGCCAGGAGACAGCGAGTTCCAATCCCACCTTAGGCATGAAAACCAACTGGAGGAATTTGGGCCGCCCTGTCCCTCTCAGTCCAACCCACCTCGCAGGGTGGTTGTGACAGGGAAAACAGGAGCAGGAAAGCCCATGAGGCGTGTCCGCTACCTTGAGTTATTTATAAACCATAATCAAGGCGGGCTAAAAATCAAACGAATGTTTAATAAACGGGGGGGGGCCTTTGGGGCTGCAAAGTTATATAAAAAGTAAAAGGAAGCGGCCTCTTACCAATGGCGGACAGAGGGGGGAACACGGCGATGCGCGGCCTCACCTGAGCACTGGGTATAATTGCACATCCGGAATTGTCCATCCAAGCCCAGGCACTGCTCCCAGTCAGTTTCCCAGCTTTGTTGGTTCCGGTAGCGCTGCTGCACCAGGAAGCTGCAGGAGCAATGAGTCCAGGGGGTCCAAGGACTCCAAGGACAATCTGGAGGAGAAGCAGGACGGGGAGGATGGTCACCGAGCAGGGTGGAAGCGGGGGGACGGGGCTGCGTGAGAGGAAGGAGCAGCAGGGCGATGAGAGAGCGGCCTTGGGATCGGGAGGCAAAAAAGGGGACCGAAGGGAAGCACCGTTTGTCTGGAACGACATCGGCTCTCCTGCTTGAGCCAGGGTCGGACTGGAAGACTAGAAGACCTCTGGAGGTCCCTTCCAATCTGTGGGCTGCAATTCGAGGAGGTTAATCGGAAAGGAGAGCCTCTGAGCGTTCTCAGAGGGCAGCCCACCTGTCTGCAATTAGGGGAGCTCTTTCAACGGCCCGAGATTTCCGCCGGTGCTCCCTCTCCGGCGTGTAAGACTGTCGAACTGGGGCCTCTAATATCTTTTCAGGCTTCTGGACTTCACGTCCCCGAATTCCCCCCTCCCCAGCCGGCGTGAATTCTGGGAGGCGATGTCCACGAAAGAGCTGCCGAGGCCGGACACCGCCCCCCTGCTGTAGAAGATCTGCTCTCGCCCCCCAAAAAGTGGTCCCAGCACGGTCGCCCGCGCCCTGTAGATCTCAGCCTGAATGTCCAGAATCCCACAGCAATTCCCATCCTCCGCTGCCAGTAGACAGGGAACCGGGATAGCCCAGGGCTGCCGTACCGAGGGACCTGTGGCATGGCGGCTCTTTGACCGTGGGAGGGAGGGAGGGAGGGAGGGAGGCAGGGAGGCTCCAGGGGAGATGGAGAGCCAGAAGGTGGGGGAACCGTAGCGCAGAATTAGAATTATGACCCTTCCATCCTGCCAATCAGGAACCTAAAAGGTGGGAAGCGGGGAAAGAAGGGATGATTTTGCGGGAGGGACAGGCACGTGCGCGTGACTGCGTGCGCCCAGGAATACCCGTCACTCGTGCAAGTGGGGCTGAGCACCCGTGACGCACGAGTGAGATCCCGAGTGTCAGCGATGCTCACAGGAGAGGGGTGGTGCATCCGTGCACACACGTGTGCACCAGCCGGACACTCGCACCGCCCAGTTGCAAATAAGCCACAAGCCGTTAGTGGGCTGTGGCTCACGGGTTAGGGACCCTTGTCTTAGCGGATACCCTCACCCTTCTTGCAGGAAATTCCACCCTGTGCCAAATCCAGAGAGATTCACCTTCCTTACCTCTGCAGGCCTGCAAGTAACATGCCTCCATCTCCTGGGGAGGGCTGCCCTGGGTGCAAGGATCTCCCTTAGTGCCCACCGAAGTAGTGGGGCAAGCACAGCTCCTGGTACGTGAGGTCAGTCCGGTGCCACAGGACCGCGAGCACGGGCTCCAGGCAGACCAGGGGCACAGCTCGTCTTCTGCATGAAAATGGGGAGGGGTACAAAGGAACGGAACTAGACAACTCGCCGCGGCCTATTCGCCATGGCTGAGTCACCACGGCCAACCCATGGCATCCAACTTGCCATGGCCAAGTCACCATGGCCAAGTCACCCCTGCCAAGTTGCCATGGCCAACTCATGACATCCAACTTGCCATGGCCGAGTTGCCACGGCCAAGTCACCATGGCCAACACATGGCATCCAACTTGCCACGGCCAACTCACTATGGCCAACTCATCATGGCCAAGTCACCATGGCCAACTCATGGCATCCAACTTGCCATGGCCAAGTCACCACGGCCAAGTCACCACTGCCAAGTTGCCATGGCCAACTCATGGCATCCAACTTGCCATGGCCAAGTCACCACGGCCAAGTCGCCATGGCCAACTCATGGCATCTAACGTGCCATGGCCAACTCACCATGGCCATCTCATCATGGCCACGTCACCACAGCCAACTCACAGCAGCCAAGTCACCATGGCCAAGTCGCCACGGCCAACTCATGGCATCGAACTGGCCATGGCCAACTCACAGCACCCAAGTCACCATGGCCAACTCATCACAGCCAAATCACCATGGCCAACTCATCATGGCCAAATCACCACGGTCAGCTCATGGCATCCAACTTGCCACGGCCAAGTCACCATGGCCAACTCATGGCATCCAACTTCTCACTGCCAAATCACAGTGGCCAAGTACCATGGCCAAGTCACCATAGCCAACTTACCATGGCCACGTCACCACAGCCAGGTCACCACGGCCAACTCATGGCATCCAACTTGCCATGGGCAAGTCTCCATGGCCAACTCTCCACTGCCAAGTTGACGCAGCCAAGTCACCATGGCCAACTCGTGGCATCGAACTTGCCATGGCCAGCTCACAGCAGCCAAGTCACCATGGCCAACTCATGGCATCCAACTTGCCACAGCCAACTCACCATGGCCAAGTCACAACGGACAAGTCACCATGGCTAACTCACCACAGGCAACTCACCACTGCCAAGTCACCATGGCCAACTCATGGCATCCAACTTGCCATGGCCAAGTCACCACGGCCAAGTCACCGCAGCCGTCACCACGGCCAACTCATGGTGACCAACTCACCACTGCCAAGTCACCACAGCCAACTCCTGGCATCCAACTTGCCATGGCCAAGTCACCATGGCCAATTCACAGTGGCCAACTCATCACAGCCAACCTGCTGTGGCCAACGTGCGGCAGGACAACTCGCCGCGGGACGATTCCACAAATTAAAAAAAGTGAACCAAATGTCGACGGAACCGTGGCCAATAAGAATACAGCAAAATAAAGCAAATCCAGAAGCACAAAAGTCCCGATAACTTTGAGGACAACGTGGTCCCCGATAATAAAAGTAACTGAAGGAAGCGATTAATAAAAGCATTGAATTGTCCCGCACCTGGTTGGCCTCGGTGAGTTGGCTGTGGCGAATTGTCCTCGACCAGTGATGGCGAACCTTTTAGAGACCCAGGGCCCAAAAACTGCCCCACCCCAACACCCCCCTCTGCGCTGCCCTGCCCCACCCCATCCCCATCCGCAGGGCCACCCACCGCCTCCACGGCCCACCGCAGATTGCCCAGGCGGCCCAGCAGTGTCACGGCAGCCACGTCCTCTGCCCACGTGCCGCACCATCATCTGCACACGATGGGGCGCGAGGGCAGAGTCTTGTCCGTGCTGCCCGGCTGCCCTGTCCTTGGCTGCGCTGCTTGGCGTGGGCCGCGCCTGGGGGAAACGACTCTCCTTTGGTGAGGAGGGGGCCGTGGGGGGGGAGGCAGGGCTGGGGCAATGGTGCAGGTGCCCACAGGGAGGCCTCTGAGTGCCGCCTCTGGCACAGGTGCCATAGGTTCGCCACCAACTTGCCCCAGGACAGTTCAACAAATTCAAAAAGCCAACTGAGTTTCCAGGTGTCCTGTGGCCAATCGTCACGAAACCAAGGCAGCCAATCCAGTGTCCCGACCATTGCGACGGGGGCGTGGTCACTAACGCTAAAAGTAACGGCACGAAACCACTCAATGCTGCTCCGAATTGTCCCGCAGCACAGTTAGCGAGGGGGCCCTGGCGGACGGTCCTAGACCAGAGCCCGGGGAAGCCTGCCTCTTTTTTGTGACTTGTGGACTTCGACTCCCAGAATTCCTGAGCTCAGGAATTCTGGGAGTGGAAGCCCACCAAGTCGTCAAAGAGCCACGGTTTCCCCGCCCGCGTCCTGGAGCAACAATGGAGGCACCGTCTGTTTGCGCCCTGCCACTCATCAACTCTCTCCTGCATGCTGCAGGATTTATTTCGCTCGGAGATCTAACTCCCGATGCGGGGAGGGGACCCGAGTTGTTTTACAAGGGGTGTACTTACTACGCCTTGCCCGATGCTAACCTAAATACCCCTGAGAGTTTGTAACTGCCCGACAGGTCGCCCCGAAGGCCCCTGCGGAGGCCTTACCTGGGCAGGCTTGGGTGGAGCAGTTCTGGCCCTGGGTGTCGGGCCCCCCGCAGGGCAAGCCGTGGTTGCGGGGTGGCGGGTTAATGCAGGCGCGAGTTCGGATCTGGACACTGCCGCCGCAGGTCACTGGACAGTCGGACCAGGGGGACCACGGCGTCCATCCGCCGTGCACTGCCAGGAAGAAAGGAAGGAAGGAAGGAAGGAAGGAAGGAAGGAAGGAAGGAAGGAAGGAAGGAAGGAAGGAAGGATGGATGGAAGGACACAGAGCAGAGGAAGGGAGGAAGGAAGGAAGGAAGGAAGGAAGGAAGGAAGGAAGGAAGGAAGGAAGGAAGGAAGGACACAGAGCAGAGGAAGGGAGGGAGAGAGGAACGAAGGAAGGAAGGAAGGAAGGAAGGAAAGAAGAAAGGAACAATCAGTTGCTGGATATCACAGCTACATCCGAGAATGGACTAAGCTACGATTTTCCACAAGGCACAGGTAGTCCTCGACTGACAGCCACAATTGAGCCCCAAATTTCCATGGCTAAGTAAGACCGTTGTTAAGGGAGCTTTGCCCCGTTTTGCAACCCTTCTGGCCGCCGTTGTTAAGGGAAGCCCTTAAGGAAGGTTGTGAAGGCTTCCCCGGTGACTTTGCTTGTCAGAAAGTCAGAAAAGCGGATCGCGTGACCTCCCGGAACACGGAGACCGTCGTAAACACGAGTCAGTTTTCCGAGTGTCCGAATTTTGGTCTCGTGACCGTGGGGATGCTGCGACGGTGACAAGTCCGAAAAACTTGTCCTAAGTCACGTTTTTCAGGGCTGTCGTAACTTCGAACGGTCACTAGAAAGATCTGCCGTAAGTCAAGGACCTCCTGTGTATTGATAGTGCTGCAAATAGTTGCTTTAGTCCGGCAAGATTCTGTCTATAGGTGAAGAAGGATACAGGAAGCGTCGGGGTTGATGGCTGGGAATGGAGGAAATGGGGTTGCAAACGCCGGCGACGCTCAGGCGAGTTGGACTGCAAACATCTGTGACGCTCGTGGTGACGTTCGCATAAATAGGGCTGCGAACACCCGCAGCGCTTGCAACGATGCTCGTGCGAGGTGGGCCAGCAATACCTGCAACATTCATGGCGATGCGCGCACGAATGGGGCTGCAAATGCCTGTGATGCTCGCGGTGAAGCTCGCACAAGGGCTGCGAACGCCCGCAATGCTCAGGCGAGTTGGACCGCAAACGCCCGCGACGCTCGTGGTGACGTTCGCACGAATGGGGCTGCACACACCCGTGACGCTCACGACGATGCTTGCACGAACGGGCCCGTGAATGCCCGCAATGCTCGTGGCGACATTTGTGCGAGCGCAGCTGTGTGCCCACGGGCACTCACACACATATGCGCACTAGCCACCCGCTCGCCGAGCCCGGTGGCCAATTCTTGGGCCCTGACGAGTCGGTTGTAATAGGGTTGCTTTCTGTCTCACAAGGCCAAATACCAAAAGTGACGTTCATTCAGCTTTGCTTGACATCACTTACCTGTGAAACTGTACTAGGAAAAGGAACTCACCTGTACACGTAACGTCCAGGCAGTAGATGCCCTCTGGAGTGCAAATGCTGGAGGAGACGGAAAGAAGCACATTAGTGAATTTGTCCTGGAAACTCTCCCTATCGCTGCAGCCACATCAGGAGACACACACACACACACACACACACACACACACACACACACGCAACGGGGTGTCCCTGCACGCAAGGCCCTCCCATCTAGGAAAGAGTTCCCCAAACGTTCGGGGTTGGCGGCTCAAAGCGAGGGGGGGCGGGGAGAGGGGAAAGAAGGAATCATTTTGTGGGGTGGTGAAAGCGTGCATGCTCATGGACACCCGTTGCTGGAGTGAGAGGTGCTATGAGCGCTCACCAATGGGGCCACGAACGCCCGCGATACGGGTGTACGTGAGACCGCGAATGCCTGTGACAGTGCTCGCGTGAGCGGGGTGGGGCGTGCTTGTGGCCAGACATACACACACACACACACCTCCCGCCCGGTGGCCCCCTGATCGAGGATACTACTCAGCTTCCCGTGGAGGGCAAGGGGTGGAATGAGAGTCACTCACCACTGCTGGCACTCCCCCAGAAGCCAGGTGCTGCCCAGGCTGGTCTCCCGGCCCTCGTGCAGGCAGAGAGGAGGGCAGGGTTCCAAGGCACAGGGGTGGGTCTGCACCTGCTCCTTCAGACACTCGGGCGCCCAGGAGCCGGAGGTGGGGGTCCTGTGTAGGGAGGTGGAGAGAGGGTTGCGAGCTGTCTTCTAAGCCGTCCCTGAATATCCTACGTCGGGTCTGGCCAACTGCAGACCCAGTCAACCCACTGCCTCTGTGCTCCCATCGCCCTATAAAATTCCCCACCCTGGATCCAGGCTCCTTGGGAATTCGTCCTCCTCTTCCTCCACAAAGAAGTTTGAGCACTAAGTGTCACGGTCCTGACAGGTGCAACTCTTCGAAAGAACTTCGAGGCATCGTTTACTTTAGAGGATCTTTTATTTGAGTAGCATAACGTCGGCACTTACCCGAATCGAAGCCAACCCCCCCCCAAAACAACTGAATTCCCCTCCCCTGGGAACCTAGTATCAAAGCCCAATTCCCTCCTCCAATGAACAGTCATAAACCACGTTCCCCACTGAGTTTGAAACGCGGGCTTCCTCTCCAGCTCTCCAGCCCGCCAATTCTTTATCAGCTGTGGGCTCAGTAGCCTTGATTCTCACGCTAAGTTTAGTGTTGTTAGAGGTCTAGCCGGACTCTCGTTCACATCCTCCCCCACCGCCCAGCATCATCTAACTCAGGGGTGTCAAACTGCTGGCCCACGGGCTGGATGGGTCATCAGGAAAGGGCGCCTGCCCTGTTGCTGGCAATGGAGAAAAACCTCCGATACGTCACGCGACGTCACGTGACAGTCATGAGTTCGAAGTGTCTGACCTAACTCTAAAAGCGAAAGGGGGGAAAAATGGCGACGTTTCCATTTGTTGGCGATGCAAAAACCATCCGTTGTTAGCAGCGTCGACACTAAGCTTCAATTACAGTACATGCTACAACTCTCAGTCAGAGTAGCGCTCAACGTACAACTGGTTGCTTAGAGACCGTTCAAAGTTATGACAGACCTCCCCCCAAAGGCACTTACAACCTGGTTCCAATAGGTGGCTCTGTCCGCCAGCCCCACCCCCCGGCAGGGTCACGTGATTGCATTTTGGGAGCTTAGCAACCGACCTGCATTTAATGCTGTTTGCAGCATCCTGGGGGTTGCATGAAGGCAATTTACATAATTTTTGCCCCCCCAAAACGGCATATATTTCCATTCCTTGGCAAAAAAAACGCTTCATAGTGAACAATGGGTTCGCTTAATGACACGGTGTTCATTTAATGACCGCTGCAAAAAGGGTTTCTAACATCCGGTCAGACAATTGACAATTTTCATGACTTGTCATCCTAATGGGCAGGCTTGTAAATTGGGAAGACTTTCAATTGCTGGAATTCTGGCAATTTTGCCACCTTTGTCTCAATAAATCTAGTTAAAGAGTACCAAGAGTCTTCTTTAACAAGATTTAATGTTAAACAAATCTTGTTAAATAAATCTCATTAAAAAGCGCAGGTAGTCTTCTTTAACAAGATGTATTGTTAAATAAATCTTGTTAAATAAATCTCATTAAAGAATACCGATAGTCTTCTTTAACAAGATTTATTGTTACGGTAAATAAATATTGCTAAATATTTTAAAGAGTAGTCTTTTTTAACAAGATTTATTGTTAAATAAATATTGCTAAATAAATCTCGTTAGAGAGTACCGATAGTCTTCTTTAACAAGATTTATTGTTAAATAAATATTGCTAAATAAATCTCGTTAGAGAGTACCGATAGTCTTCTTTAACAAGATTTATTGTTAAATAAATATTGCTAAATAAATCTCGTTAGAGAGTACCAATAGTCTTCTTTAACAAGATTTATTGTTAAATAAATATTGCTAAATAAATATTGTTAAAGAGTAGTCTTTTTTAACAAGATTTATTGTTAAATAAATATTGCTAAATAAATCTTGTTAGAGAGTACCGATAGTCTTCTTTAACAAGATTTATTGTTAAATAAATATTGCTAAATAAATCTCGTTAGAGAGTACCAATAGTCTTCTTTAACAAGATTTATTGTTAAATAAATATTGCTAAATAAATATTGTTAAAGAGTAGGTTTTTTTTTAACAAGATTTATTGTTAAATAATAAAACTCGTTAAAGAGTACCGATAGTCTTTTTAAACAAGATTTATTGTTAAATATTGCTAAATAAATGTCATTAAAGAGTAGTCTTTTTTCACAAGATTTATCGTTAAATAGATATTGCTAAATAAATCTCATTAAAGAGTACTGATAGTCTTTTTAACAAAATTTATTGTTAAATAATAAAACTCGTTAAAGACTACTGATAGTCTTCTTTAACAAGATGTATTGTTAAATAAATCTTGCTAAATAAATCTCGTTAAAGAATACCAATAGTCTTTTTTTAACAAGTTTTATTGTTAAATAAATCTCATTAAAAGAGAACCAATCATTTTCTTTAACAAGATTTATGGAGACAAGAAAGGAGAATTCTCAAGGATGCCAGCAGCTGAAAGTCTTTCCAATTTACAAATCGTTTAAGACCATATACTATGGGTGGGGACTTTCCGTTCTCTTCTTAACAGCTGTCCTAGGATCTGGCGAGGATCTGGACTTTCTCGCCTCTTTTAACAAGGAGGCTGGAAATGCAGGAAAAACAAACCCCTTTTATGATTATTATTTGTTGTTGTTGTTAGTTGCGAAGTCGTGTCCGACCCATCGCGACCCTATGGACAATGTTCCTCCAGACCTGCAAAACGTCCCCAAAGCAGAGGCAAACAGAACACGATTCAAACGGAGAATATAGTCCAAAGGCAAACAGAACACGATTCAAATGGAGAATTGTTCCCGGGCAAGGCAAACAGAACACGATTCCCGCAAAACTGGAATCCTTCGCCAACGGTGGCCTCCCGCAACCAGGACCGCCCACACCTTCCCTTTTTATTAGGGCAGTCCCAAGGCGTGGCTTCTCAATGCCTTCTCCTCCACCCTTGGAGCTGCCCCGTTGCCTCCCTCTGTCCTACTCTTGTTGCCTGTCAGCGTTTGCGAGCATCTATGATGTCTTCCAACTCTTAGCCCTCAGGGTCTGACTCAGCTTCCCAGCACAGCTGGGTCTCAGCCGGAGCACGAGTGGAGGGGCCAGGCTCGTCCTCAGATTGTAAGTCCTGGAGCTCATCAGAGCCTTCCTCCGACTCTGATGGCTCTCCAGGCCCCTCCTCCTCCTCTGATTGCCCGAATTCAGCTGCCGGGTCCACTGGCTGGCACCGAATTACGACAATATGTGGCCCCTCAGCCTCAAATTCTGGTCCTCCACCCAGAGGCAAACTTTGCCCGCAGCGGCCTGGCTCCAGCCTTACCTGAAGCGGGTACGCAACCCACTTCCACAGGTGATGCTACACTGGGACCAGCTGGACCAGAGACTCCAGGTGCACTCAGTGGGCGGGCAGGTGTAGTTGGTGCAGAGAAGTTTCCCTCCAGCAGCACAGGTGCAGTTATTGCAGCCGTCGTCGTACTGGCTGCCCGGTGCCCAGCTGTGTCCCTGGGCATCGGTGCACTCGCAGTGAGCGAGGGGAACACAGGTGCCATCTTGCTCCAATGTACCTAAGGGAGGAAGCTAGGTGAGCAAGGAAGGTGTCTTTGAATCTAGGCCTTGATTGAATTGGCCTTGATTGCGTGGTTACCTGGCTAGGTAACATCACCAGCGCTGGGGGGTTTGCTGCCCATTTAAGAGTTTGTCCTGCCAGTTTTGGAGACAGTTGGATTCTCCGCTTGATTATTGCTTTCCACTACGTAGTTTGTCTGGTGTTAAACCCTGCTTATCTCTGTGTTAGCTGTTGGTGGGGATGTACTTCTTTGGTTTTCACTGAATCCTTCAATGGTGTGTAAATGTGGTTTATCTCTATGGATCAGTCGACGGCTGATTTATCTGAGTGCCAGTCTTCCAGGATAAGCGGGGATTCACACCAGACAAACAGCCAATCACCAAGGAGAATACCTCTCCCCCACCAACTCTAGCAGGCCAATGACTGTACAGGCGGCCCTCGACTTACGACCAAAATTTATGTGGCTAAGTGAAATGTTCACTAAGGGCCCAATTGTACGACCGGTCTTGCCACAGTTGTTATGTGAACCATTGTGTTTAAGTTAGCAACATGGTTGTTAAGTGAATATGGCTTCCCCGTTGACTTTGTTTCTGAGAAGGTCACCAAAGCGACCTAACCCCGGGACACTGCGACTTTCGTAAACACGAGTCAGTTGTCAAGCATCCGAATTTCGATTGCATGACCACAGGAATGCTGCGAGTTGTGGAAAACGGCCATACGTCCCTTTCTTCGGTGCTGCTGTAACGTCGAACGGTCACTAAATGAGCTGTCGTAAGTCGAGGGACTACCCGTATACAAACAGGAGCGAAACCATGGACCCAACAAAGCCTCCTCACCGTCGGGGCAGCGACAGCCAGGCTCGCAGGCCTCCTTCTCCTGGCACACAATGCCTTCCTGGAGGTCCCAGCAATGCCGGGGGCACCGGTTGGCACACCCCACCCAGTGCATCATGGGCGGGCAAGTCTCCTCTGCAGAAAGAGAGTGTTTGTTAGCAGCAGAAGTCTTGGAAAAGCCACAGAGACTCACCAGATTGTGACCACCATCTGAAAGAGGGTCCATTTGACCGGGATGGGAGGTTCCCCAATCTTTCCTGGTTAGCGGCCCGGAGGGTGGGGAGGAGGGATGGTTTTGTGGGAGGGTGCGTGCACCAGCGTGCACCAGCTGTCGCTCGCACGAGTGATGCCGAGAGCAGCCATGACGCTTGCACGAGTGAGGCTCGTGACAATCGCATGAAAAGGGTCGCGCCTGCGATGCTCACGTGACGCCCTGAGCTCCTGTCACGCTCATGTGAATAGGACCGTGAGTGCCTGCAACACTCGCACAAGTGAGGCCCCAAGTGCTTGTGCGAGGGATGCCTCTTACATGAGTAAGGCTCCATGAATCCACGACTCTCACGCCGGCTGGTCCACGAGTACCTGCGACACTCACATGAGTGGGCCTGTGCGCGCGGCCTGGTTGTGAACAGGCTGCGGACTGGTAGAGGGCCGCAGCCCAGATGTTGGGGACCTCTGGACTAGAAGACCTCCAAAGTCCGTTCCAGCCCCAATGGTTCTGTGTTCGATGCCCAGCTGATAGCACCACCCTTCCTTCCCACCACGTACCGCAGGGCTGTGGGTTGCAGACCCGCACGTGATACTTCTCGCCTGGACAGTGGCGCCCTCCATTCTTAGGGGGTGGGCTGGTGCAAGTCCTCGTGCGGGCCGAGCGCCCCCCACCACAGGTCCGGTCGCACCACGACCAGGGACTCCACTTAGACCAGACCCCGTCCACTGCAGCAGAGACACAAAGCAGGGAAGACCCACCCAGATCCCCGTTTAGTTATGGGTCAGCTTCAGGGCTGCTCTCTCCCTCTCTTTCCCACCACGTTGGCCCAGGGACGGCTTTTGTTCCACACAATTCCCCTGCGGTACTCCCTGCCACAGGAACAATCGCGTGTGGATAAAAGCACAGAAGGGTGGGTGGGGTGTGTGTCTTTTTCATTTCTTGCCAGAGCTTTGTGAGTGAAGCCTCCTTGGACCCCCGCCGTCATCTACGTCCCCTACCTTTGCACGCCGGCAGGTTGCAGAAGCGTCTCTCCAAGTTGGCGGTCAGGATGTCTTGGCACCAGTGCCCGCCTTGCCCAGGCGCGTGGTAGGTCCGCAGGCGCTGCTGCTGGCCAACCCCACAGCTGCGGGAACACTCGCTCCAAGGGGACCACGGGTTCCAGGTGCAGTTCAGCCCGAGGCACACCTGGCCCTCGCATACGGGGGTCTCTGGAGGGGGGGTACCAAGGAGACAAAGGAAGTCTGGGCACCCTTTGGAGGGGCTCAAGTTATTAGACTTCCTTTCCAGCACAGATCCTGTTTTAGCAGGAGGCTAAGAATTTTGCCGCTGTTCACGGCTAACGGTGCATGATCCTAACCCAACTAAAAGTTCAGTTCCAGGAACTGTGGAAGACTGACGGCTGGTGATACCAAGGGGTGGATAGAGTAGTGGCCAAAACTGTGGAAACCTTTGGGGGAAAAGTGTACTTTTGAGGTTTGATGGCTAATAACACTGCTTTTTTTTGGAGTAGTACCATAAAATTATAGATCAATGGAAAGATAATTTAACCGAGAACGTAATGCAACAAAGTGTGTTCCATTAGCTGTACTGTATGAAAAGTTATAGCCAAATAACTGAGAAAAAGAAAGCGCAACTTGCTGAGGTTGACGTCAGGTAGGCTGTCCTTCATCTGATTGTAGCCAATAAGGAGGAGGGTTTAGAGAGCCAATGGGGGGGGGGTCATCTTGTTTTGGCGATGAGCCAATCGGATCACTGTAGGATTCGGTCATTGACGTCGTGTATTGAAGCCGAGAGGAAGGACATTTGAGAGTGGGTTCTGGGGTCGCTATCGAGTTGGTTGGGGTATTTTTGGGGGGATCTTTCATTTAGTGAGCTCGCAAAACATAATAAAGTTAGAGTAATGGTGCCAAGAGTGGACCGGTCGCCCAGAAACCCATGTAAAATAAGTATTATTCAGCGAACAAGGCTACAGTTGTAAAGGAATTGGAAGAAAAATTGGTGGAAACTTAACCAAAGGGGCCATTTTGACTGTACGCTTTTCCCAAAAGGTTTCCCCAATTTGGGCCACTGCTGTACCATGGTGGTGGCGGCTTTCCTGCCTCCCCTTCCCCATCCCGCTGCATGGACCCAAGTGGGAGGGGGCCAGGCAAGCCTTTCCTAGCCATTATCTGGCACGCCAGAGGGCTCGGGCCTGCACGCAAGTGAGGCCACACGAGCCACTGCCCACCTGTGCACTGGGGCAAGTTGCATTCTCGTTCTTGCAAAGTGTCTCCCGCACAGCCGCTGCCTCCGAGGCAAAACCGCCGCCGGGTCTTGAGTGCAGGGAGGTCGGGATCGCTGCAGGTCTTGGAGCAGGGTGTCCAGGGGGACCAAGGGGTCAGGCCGCCATCCTCAGCCCCTGCCAAGGCGGGGCGAGAGAGGCCAGCCACGTCAGCAGAGCCGACGGGGCAGAGTTCCCTTCCATCCCGCCACTCTCCAAAAAAAGGATCAAGCATGAGCATGCCCAGAGCTCACCTGGGGTTGCTGGGACTGGTCCCATTGTGGTGTGGGTCAATTCTGCAACACAACATACAAAGCAGGGGGAGGTGAACAGGTTTCCTTCATCATCATCATCATCATCTTAAAAACCTCCAATGATGCAGCACGCGTAACTTCTGGTGGCAAGCTGTTCCACTGGTTAATTGTCCTCACTGGTAGGCAGTTTCTCCTTAATTCCAGGTTGATGTAGAATACGTTATTGAACAGGGGGTCCCCAACTCCCAGTCTACAACCTGGTGCTGTGCCACGGCAATAATTGGAAACCGGGTCGCAGAAGCCGCGGATGAGCAGTGTACAAGCACACATACATTTGTGCAAGCGGCGTGCGTGCGTGCATGTGCACAACTGTCTCATCTCCCTCCCACTGTTCCTGACGCCGACGGCGATGCTGTCCTTATCGGTGCGCAGAGCTGGAAAAGCTGAGGACCAGCGCTTTAGAATAAGCTCCAATCAAATCGCTAGCTGTTTATACGCTGTTGTGTAGGGTTTGGGACATGTAACAGGCGCTCACTCTGTTACGCGGCACATGGGATTCGACCTGCCAAACTGCCAACCTTCTGATCAACAAGCTCAGCGTCCTAACCCACTGAGCCACCGCGTCCCTTAAGGTTGTCTACTGTTGGACAAAGCCGCAGTATTCATTGCCGCTCCTCACCTTTGCAATCCAGGGTTTGGCAGTATTTGATGTCCACCCGGGGGCCGACACAGTCCTTCCCCCCGTGGGCAGGAGTCGGGCGGGCACAATCGCGGGCCCTGGTCATGTTACCCAGCCCACCGCAGGTCAAAGAGCAGGCTGACCAGGGGCTCCATGCTGTGAAACCTCCATCCACGGGGCAGAAGGAGAACACGCAGTCCAGCTGGCCATTGTGACAGGTGCTGAAGGGAGGGGGAGGAAAGAGAAGGGGGGCATCAGGGCGCATCTGCCCAGATGTGCCTGGAGAATTTAGGTCCAGGAGTACAGGTAAATGCTTGTCTTACGACCGACCACGCTGGAGCCCAACATTTCTGCTGCTAAGGGAGACACTTTTGATCCTGCGACCACGGGGATGGTGCAACAGTCGTAGACATGAAAGACAGCCGTTGTTTCTCAGAGCTGGGGTAACTTTGAATGGTCACTAAATGAATAGCTGTACATCGAGGACGAAACGTGAAGGGTGAATAGTCTTGAATAGTCTTTGATTTGCAACCATGGGGGGAGGAGGGCTGAGTTTCATCCCTTTTCGGGTGCAGCTTAGGGGTAGGCAGACTAAAGCCAAGACACACACACACACAAACACACACACCCAGAATGGCTGCAGAGAGTCCTTGACTTACAACAGCTTGCTTAGTGACCGTTCAAAGGTATGCCGGCATTGAAAAAAGTGAGGCATCAGCATTCCTTTTGCACTTATGACTGTCGCAGCCTTCCCGTGGTCACGGGATCAAATTTCAAACAATCGACCACCAGTTCATACAGGAAGTGCTCGACTTGCGGCAGTTTGTTTAGGGTCCCTTCCAAGCGACAACTCCCCAGGAAATAAAGGGACCTAGGAACGTCTTTCACACGATTGACCATTGCAGCGTCCCCCTCAGTCACGTGACCAAAATTTGGACACCGGTATGTACCGATGATGGTTGCGACGTCCCCGAGGGGGAGGTCACGTCATCTCCTTTGCTGACCTTCTGACAAGCCACGTCCACGGGGAAGCCTTAACCATGTTAGTAACTTCATAAACTGCAGGGATCTGCTTAAGAACCGGGACGAGAAAGGTTGCAACAACGGGGCAAAAGCCCCGCGCTAACAATTGTCTCATTTGGTGATAGAAATTGTGGGTGCCTTTGTGGCCGCTAAGTTGAAGACAACAGGCCTCGGCTTCAGGGAATCTTCTCCCCACCCTCCAGGGGACAGGAACTGAACCCCCCTTTTTTTTAGGGTGGGGGAACAAACTCACCAGTTGCTGCAGGCGGCAGAGATGGTGTCATTGGGCGCCACTTCTTCTTCTGGGGAGACCCGTTGGCCTTGAGCGGTGAGGATGACCAGAGGCGTATCGGGGGTCTCATCCGAGTGTCTACGGAACCCCTGCAGAAGCTCCTCATTCAGGACACAGGGGCACTCCTGGGGCAGGAGGATGAGAAGCAGAGGGAGGGGGGGTTGTGTGGAGGTCCCTAGGAAAAGACTTGTGGGGGGGAGTCAAGGAAGCTTCCTAGTTGGGGGGCGGGCTCCATCGTGGCTTAAGTGGGGGCTCGGCACTCGACTGACTTTCCTACGGAGGCTTTCAATCGTGGGTGCTTTCAGCGGCTCTCCAAGGGGGAAATTACTCCCACAGAACTACAGTCTACGTGCCCCCCCTCCCCAAGAAGGTCTCCACAGGGGAACCTTTGCTTTGGACATCACAGTGCGATACTGACAGGCGGGGTGTCCTTGCTACTCTCCGAGCTGTATGCTTTTCTTGCAGACATTTTGCAACCCAAGTAGATGCATCATCAGTGCTGGAAGGGAAAGGGGTCTGCAGGGAGGAGGGAGGAGGAGGAGGAGGAGGAGGAGGAGGAGGAGGAGAACTGTGTGGTCCTTGGCACTCTCTGAGCTGGGTGATTTTCTTGCAGATGTTTCATGACCCAACTAGGTAACGTCATCAGGACTAGAAGAAAGTGGGGTTTGTCAAGTGGAGGAGAGGAGAGTGGAGGAGGAAGACGAGGAGGAGGTAGAGGAGGAGGAGGAGGAGGACTGTGGGGTCCTTGGTGCTCTCTGAGCTGGGTGGTTTTCTTGCAGATGTTTCATGACCCCCCCAACTAGGTAACATATTCAGGGCTAGAAGGGAGGAGGAGGAGGAGGAGGAGGAGGAGGAGGAGGAGGAGGAGGAGGAGGAAATGAGCTTGGTGGTTTTCTTGCCGATCTTTCATTACCCAAACCGGGAAACCTCCTCGGTGCTGGAAGGGAGGGGGGTGTCAGGGTGAGGAAGAGGAGGACTGTGGGGACCTGGGTGCTCTCTGAGCGGAGCGATTTCATGGCAGACATTTCAGGACCCAACTAGGGAACATCATCAGTGCTAGGGAGGAGGAGGAGGAGGAGGAGGAAGTAATGTGGGGTCCTGGGTGCTCTCTGAGCTGGGTGGTTTCCTTGCCGATGTCTCATGACCCAACTAGGTAACATCATCAATGCTAGAAGGGAGGAGGAGGAGGAGGAGGAGGAGGAGGAGGAGGAGGAGGAGGAGGAAGGACTGTAGGATCCTCGGTGCTCTCTGAGCTGGGTGGTTTTTTTGCAGACATGACCCAACTAGGTAACATGATGGCGCTAGAAGGGGTGAAGTTCGCATTGCATATAAATAGACAGCCACCTCTTCTCACTTCTAGCACTGATAAAATTATTTAGTTGGGTTGTGAAGTGTCTGCAAGAGAAACCACCCAGCTCAGAGAGCATCCAGGACCCCAGAGTGCAAATAGCTGGAGCTAGAAATAGCTTATCAGTCTGATACTTTCCCTGTTTATCTCTACACGGGACTCAGGATAGCCCCGCTGTAGTGTCCCAAAGTTGCCTCTCTCTTCTCTGAGACATCCACCTTTCGGGTCTCCCTAACCTTGCAGACTGTGCGCCCGCCAAGCTCTCGTCTTACTCTGCCGTACGCACGTACCCCCCCCACCCCTACCCCCAGAACATCCAGGGTGCAGCCACAGCAGCGCCAGCCTCTGAACTGCCCCCAAAGCATCCAATATACAGAGGTGCCAACCTGGACGCAGGCCCCCTTGTGCTGGTAGGTGCCCTCCGGGCAGTGGCAACCTTCCTCGCAGCCATCTGAGAAGCAGTCCATTTGGTGGGTGAGATGCGCGCAGCTGTAGGGACACCCCTCTTCCGCCAGGCATTCCCGGTAGAGGCGCCCCACGGGGCAGCCCGCCTCTGAAAGGGGGAAAGGGGGCAGGTTAAGCACCCAGAGCCCACCAGCTGCTCAGCTGGATGAGGAGCCACCCACCCCGGTGGCTTACAGGGAGGGGCCCTTCCTACATTCTTGTGTCTTGCCCTACTCCGAGCACAGCTGCCCCGGCGCGGACGTCGGGAAAAAACGGAACCGCCCCCCCAAAAAAACGAGCCGATGTCGGAGGTTGTGCAATTGGAACGTGAGAAATCAGCCCCTTGCCGGGCAACAGGAGCGTTCGATTTACTGCCGGCCTATCCAGTACACAGAAATACTTGCGCTTGTGGGCAGGGTTTGCTTGGGTCACGAGGGCATCTATCTTCACAGAACTTCCCTTTAGTAGAGTGTGTGTTGCTCTTTGTGTGGTATTTCTAGTGCCCGTTGGAAGTGGCTTTTACAACCGTGACCCAAACTCATCGGGGCCTTGTTTCCCAGGTTTCAATCATTTCCCCGGCTGTTTTTGTACCTTCTCGGCCAACAACCAGGAGGTTGGTCGGCCGCCGCCCCCAGTTGGGACTCACCGAGACAGACGTGCGTGTTGCAGGTCTTGCTTTGCGAGGACAAGCCCCGGCAATCCGGCTCAATCCGGCAATGTCGGCTGCGCACCTGCTCTCCACCTCCACAAGAGACGCTGCAGGGGGACCAGGCAGTCCAAGGCTCCCAGTTTTCCGCCTCTGGAGAGTGTGAGGAAAAAGAGGACGGGGGTCGGAGGACCTCCTTGTAGACAGCAGCGGTGGTTTTTGAGCACCCTTCCCTGGTCGGCGCTTGGGGCAGGGTGCTGGAGGCCAGCTGCCCAACCCCTCCCGGGCTCTGGGTTTTGAAGGGACAGGTCAGCTGGCTCCACCTCTGGGGTCGGAGAAGCCTACAAGGAACAAGGGAGGAGGACTTTCCCCTCCATGGCAAGGCTGGCTGTGTCTGGACAGCCTGCTGCCCGCTCGTAGGCAAGCCTGGGAATGTGAGAAGCTCCTCCCACTGAAGACATTTGCATAGCCCCACCCCTGAAATCAAGGGGAGCTCTTGCCGGGCTTTCTCAGACCTAGACAAAGACACGTGAGTGAGCAAAGGTCTGCGACACGCTAGTTTTCCCTACGCAAAAGTCTACTACCGGTAGGAGCGTTCCTCAATCTCGGCCCCTTTTAAGCTGCATGGACTTCCAACTCCCAGAATTCTGCAGGCGGCGGGGGGTGGGGAATTCTGGGAGTTGACGTCCACCCGTCTTGGAAGTCGCCAAGACTGGGAAACGCGGCGATATGGATTTACAGGACCAGAGTTTCCGTTTGCTAAACGAGGTGATTGCTCAGCGAGTTGCGCCTGATTTAGTGACTCGCTTTTCGTGCCACGGTCACTAAGTGAATCATTGCAGTCGTTAAGCAACTCAGAGGGCTGTTAAGTAACTCCTGGCTTCCCCCCCCCATGGAAATGATCCCGGGATACTGCAACTGTCATATATAATACGTGGCGGTTGCCAAGTGGCTGAGTTCTGATAACGTGCCCTGAGGATTCAGTGATGGTCGTAAATGCGAGGACTGGTTCTAAGTCTCTCTTTTTTAGTGCCATTGTAACTTCAAACGGTCACTAAAGAAACACGAATGAAGGCGAATATCTGGGTCACAGGATAAGGTTGCAGGATCCAATCTGGCTTGGTCACCGGGTATTGTCTTCCGAGCTTCCTGACTCATGCTGGCATCTATCTTCACAGAACCTCCCTTTAGTAGTGTGTGTGTGTTGCTCTTTGAGGACCCAGATTGTTGGGGGCAATTAAGCTGTCTTTGTAATAATGCCGCTTAGGGTGTGTGTGAAAGCCCTAATAAGCAGGCATATAATGAAGGCTACTGCTAAGCTTGTAAGCCGCCCTGAGTCTTCGGAGAAGGGCGGGATATAAATGGAATTAAAATTTTAAAAAAAATTATAGTGCCCGTTGTAAGTGGCTTTTACAACCGTGACCTCATTGGGGCCTTGTTTCCCAGGTTTCAATCATTTCCCTGGCTGTTTTTGTACCTTCTCGGCCAACAATCTTAATTTCTGCAAAGCTGAGCATATGTCCTTGTTCATTGCAGAAATTAAGATTGTTGGCGGAGAAGGTACAAAA
>NW_028148449.1:893325-910825 GCF_947247035.1 Vipera ursinii | reverse complement strand
CGGAGGGCAGGCGTGCCCCCGTGCGCAGTGCCAATTGTGCAAGGAGCGAGCATGCGTGCCCATGTGCGTACTGCCACTTGCTCGAGTGGCAGGCTGGTGTGCCCACTGCTCGCACGAATGGAGTGCATGCAGGGGTGCCCGTCCGCTCTTCGCACCAGTGGCCCGGTTTCAAATGCTTCACTGATGGGCTGTGGCTCAGTGGGGTGGTGGTGGTGGTTGCGGACCTCTGGTTTCCATTCTCTACATTGTGAAATGTCCGCATTTTTCCCAAACTTCCTCGGGCAAAGGATACAATCTCAAAAGGAGATTGGACCACCACTCTGAGGTAGCCCTGCTTCTACAGCTTGTCCTCGACTTACAACGGCTCGCTCAGTGACCGAAGTTACAATGGCACGGGAAAAAGTGACTCCTGACCGTTTTTCACAGGTACGACCATTGCAGCCTCCCCGCGGCCAGGTGAACGAAAATTCAGACGCTCGGCCACCGACGCGTACTTAGGACCGTCGCCATGTCCCGGGGATCCCTTTCGGCGACCTTCTGAATGAGCAAAGTCAATTGGGGGGCGGGGCGGGCGGAAAGCCTGATCCACTTAACAACTGTGTTACTCATTTAACCGCAAGTGGCGGCGATTCACTTAACAACGGTGGCCGGAAAGGTAAAAAAAAAAGAGGTGGGGGGCGCAAAACTCCCTTTTACGAATGTCTCACTGAACAATGGAAATTGGAGAGGGGGGGCTCAAGTTGCAGTCCTACGGGCCGCTCGCTTGCCGTATTCCTGTTTCCACGGCAGCCAGGTGCAAGCGCGCTACGTTTCTCTCCGAAAACCTCCACGCTGTTCGGTCCCAGCCTACGTTGAGTCCTCCTGAGTCAATGTCCAAGGCAAACAAACACACTCCACAGACGCGTGGATCCTCAACACAAACGGTTGCCTTTGGCAACCGGCACCTCCCTCACTTTCCCTTTTATAATTCAGCCCAGGCCTGGCTTCCTAACGCCTTCTCCTTTGACTTTGGAGCCGCCCCGTTGCATTCCTCTGTCCCGCTCTCTTTTCTTGTCGGCGCTTTTGTGCATCTGGGATAATCTCCCGGCTGTGCTTCGTCGCTGTCCAACTCAGCCGTGTCTCAGCCTGAGCGCGAGTAGAGGGACCGTTCTCCTCATCCGACTGTAGGTCTTGGGAGCTCCTCAGAGCCTTCCTCTGAGTCTAATGTCACAACAGGCCCTTCCTCCTCCTCCTCCTCCTCCTCCTCTGATTCCTCAGACTCAGGTGCCAGATCCCGCTGGCCGGAGAGGAATCACCACAAACACAGCACGGCAGTCTGGGACGCAGGCAGCCCTGCCTGTCTCTCTCCTCTCCCTCCCACCGCCCTCCCGGATGCGCCTCCTCACCATCACAAGCGGTGACTCCATCATGGCACTGACGGCTTTGCTGAGCTTCGCCGGGACACGCCGTACCCCCAAACCGAGCGGGGGGATTATTGCACTCCCGGCTTCTTGCCGACACACCGCGGCAGGCGTCGCAGGGAGTCCAGGCGCTCCACGAGGACCAGCTGCCGTCGACTGCAGAGGGCAAAACGCCGATAAAGGCACAGAGGCTGGAGCTCCGCCCCCCCACCCTTCAATATGTCTAGATCATCCTCATTTAGCGACCGTTCACCCTTACGACCTAAGACGCTTGGCGAGCGGTGAAGGCGTCTGCAACCTCAGCAGGTCTGTCGAGCAACAGCAAGCTAAACCCCGGGTCGTAAGGGTACTTTGTGACTGCTCTGCTTAGCGGCGGCTTCGCTTAACGAGCAAGTTGACAATCCACCGTGGTTGCTAAATGAGGACTACGTACAGTGAAACCTTTTCAACGTTTCTATCTAGAGGGGCCTCAACAGATATGGAACTTGAGTTGTGTGCGGTAAAGTTTCAGTTTAGGTCAAGGCGCCGGGTTAGAAGCTGAGTTCTAGTCCCGCCTTAGCCATGAAAGCCAGCTGGCTGACTTTGGGCCAATCACCAGGAGATGGCGAGTTCTAGTCCCGCGTTAAGGCACGAAAGCCGTTTGGGTGACTTTGGGCCAATCACCAAGTGACGGTGAGTTCTAGTCCCGCCTTAAGGCATGAAAGCCAGCTGGCTGACTTTGGGCCAATCACCAGGAGACGGTGAGTTCTAGTCCCGCCTTAGGCATGAAAACAGGCTGGGTGGCTTCGGACTAGTCTCCCCCCCCCTCTCAAGTCCAACCCGCCTTGCAGGGTCATTGTTACGGGGAATTAGGAAGAGGAAGGAATATTAGATATGTTCACCCCCTTGAGTTACCTATTAAAAGTTATAATAAGGGTGGGATATAAATAAATAAATAAATAAATATCTATATCTATATCTATATCTATATCTATATCTATATCTATATCTATATCTATATCTATATCTATATCTATATCTATACCTATATCTATCTATCTATCTATCTATCTATCTATCTATCTATCTATCTATCTATCTATCTATCTATCTATCTATCCATGCATAAGACCAGAAGTTTACAGGGGTCCCTAATACCCCAAACATCACAGATTTGGCTCTCTTTTTTTTTTGCAAAGCAACCCCCCTGGTGGGAAGGGGGGGGTGTCTCCGACCTCAGGGAGCTGAGTTCGAAACCACCCCCTCCTCCATGGCAAGACACTCACCTGGGCAAAAGCTGGCGACGGGACACTCTCTTCTCTGCAGCTGGACCCCACTGTCTCCGTGATACTCCTGCGCTCCCTCGCACTCGCGGCCCCCGTGCTGGGCCTTCGGACAACTGCAGGTCCGGTAACGGGTCACCCACTCGCTGCCACAAGTCCGGGAACAGGGGCTCCAGGCAGCCCAGTCGCACCAGTTCCCCGGCACTGGAGGAGCATCAAAGGAGCTCTGCGTTCTTCATCTGACTTTCCCCAGAATTGAGGACACGTCTCCAGGCCTCGAACTAGCTTCCCTCCTCCCCCCCCACCACAAAAATATATATCCACAACTGGGGGTTCTTGGCCTCTTCGGAAGAGGTCAGTAAGTGAGGAGTGACGTGTGTGCTGGAGGAGGGGCGAGACTAAGTCTTATACCCCCTCCAGCGCTGTTTCTCTGAATGCTGGGACAAAAAACGTCCTCCCAGCTATGTTCCGCTCCGTCCTCCCGGCTATGTTCCGCTCTGTCCTCCCGGCTATGTTCTGCTCCGTCCTCCCGGCTATGTTCTGCTCTGTCCTCCCGGCTATGTTCCGCTCTGTCCTCCCGGCTATGTTCCGCTCTGTCCTCCCGGCTATGTTCCGCTCTGTCCTCCCGGCTATGTTCCGCTCTGTCCTCCCGGCTATGTTCCGCTCTGTCCTCCCGGCTATGTTCCGCTCTGTCCTCCCGGCTATGTTCCGTTCCGTCCTCCCGGCTATCTTCCGCTCTGTCCTCCCAGCTATGTTCCGCTCTGTCCTCCCGGCTATCTTCCGCTCTGTCCTCTTAGCTATCTTCCGTTCCGTCCTCCCGGCTATGTTCCGCTCCATCCTCCCGGCTGTGTTCCGCTCTGTCCTCCCGGCTATGTTCCATTCCGTCCTCCCGGCTATGTTCCGCTCTGTCCTCCCAGCTATGTTCCCCTCCGTCCTCCCAGCTATGTTCCGCCTTGTCCTCCCGGCTATGTTCCGCTCCATCCTCTCAGCTATCTTCCGTTCCATCCTCCCGGCTATGTTCCCCTCTGTCCTCCCGGCTATGTTCCCCTCTGTCCTCCCAGCTATGTTCCGCTTGGTCCTCCCGGCTATGTTCTGCTCCTTCCTCCCGGCTATGTTCCACTCCGTCCTCCCAGCTATGTTCCCCTCTGTCCTCCTGGCTATGTTCCGTTCCGTCCTCCCGGCTATGTTCCGCTCTGTCCTCCCGGCTATGTTCCGCTCTGTCCTCCCGGCTATGTTCCATTCCATCCTCCCGGCTGTGTTCCGCTCCGTCCTCCCGGCTATATTCTGCTCCGTCCTCCCGGCTATGTTCTGCTCCCTCCAGCCCGGTACCTGGTACCTCCCCCTCCCAGCCAACTTTGGGGTACTCACCTGGGCATGCCTGATTGGTGCAGACCATCTTCCCGTTGGAGCAGGTACTGGGGGAGGGAGGAAAGGGGAACAGATGAGACGCCCTGTTGGAATCGGAATGGACGCCCGCTAGAGCTACGGTACGTCCTCCAGCTCGAGCGTACGCCTCCTCCTGGCTGGCTTACCAGTTGTTGCAGCCGTCGGCCTGGGCCACGGCTTCTCCCGGCGGGTGCCGCCGTCCGGAGCGCAGGTCTAGACAGGTGCAATTGGGCTTTTCCACGCAGGCCGAGCCGTTCCCGTGCAAGACTTTTCCCCCCGCGCAGTAGCAGCCTGGTTCGCATGCCCACACGCAGTGCTGGTTGACCGGGAGAGAGAAGTGGGAGGGAGGGAGTTTTAGGGCGTGGGAACGAGAATGACCCAGAGACCGAACACCACACGCCCCGAAGCCTGTCGCGTCTCAAGTGGGGCGCGGGAAGAATTGATAAAAGTTATAACTGGGTTAGAAATATCCCGTACGCTCGTATCCTGGTCTCTCCCTCAACACAGGAAGCAGTAAAAGAGGAGGAGGAGGAGGAAGAAGTTAGAAATATTGTGTAGATTGGGGATTATTATTATTATTATTATTATTATTATTATTATTATTATTATTATTATTATTATTATTATTATTATTATTATTATTATTATTATTCTTTTATTCATAAAACACGAAACTCAGTCAACTGAAGACTCAAATTGACTGGCACTAATGGTTGACACGGGTTGCTCCCAGCATCCTAGGTATCAACCAGGTATCTCTGATGATGATGATGATGATGATGATGATGATGATGATGATTAAGCTTGTATTCATAAAACACGAAACTCAGTCAACTGAAGACTCAAATTGATTGGCACTAATGGTTGACACGGGTTGCTGCCAGCATCCTAGGTCTCAACCAGGTATCTCGGCTCATTATCATTATCATTATCATTATCATTATTATTATCATTATCATTATCATTATCATTATCATTATCATTATCATTATCATTATCATTATTATTAAGCTTGTATTCATAAAACACGAAACTCAGTCAACTGAAGACTCAAATTGACTGGCACTAATGGTTGACACGGGTTGCTGCCAGCATCCTAGGTATCAACCAGGTATCTCAGATTATTATTATTATTATTATTATTATTATTATTATTATTATTATTATTATTATTATTATTATTATTATTATTCTTAAGCTTGTATTCATAAAACTCGAAACTCAGTCAACTGAAGACTCAAATTGATTGGCACTAATGTTTGACACGGGTTGCTGCCAGCATCCTAGGTATCAACCAGGTATCTCGGATTATTATTATTATTATTATTATTATTATTATTATTATTATTATTATTATTATTATTATTATTAAAATGCGGATTATCGATTAAGCCACCACGCTGCTTTTTAAACATTTAAACATAAAACCAGAAAAATCAATAAAAGTTTTCTTTAAAAAAAAAAAAAAAAAAGAGAGAGAGAGAGAGAGAGAGAGAGAGAGAGAGAGAGAGAGAGAGAGAGAAAGAGAGAGAAGATTGGCAGAATAACTCAAGGGGCTAGACCATTTTTTTTGTGGGGGGTGGGTGTGTGTTCTTCCAACTTCTTTATCAGCCGTCATACATTCATTAGGCTGGGCCTCAGACACCTCCCCCCCCACTTTTGGGTCTGGCCAAAGAAGCGGTGGGCGGGGGTCTTCGGTGGGAGGGGGGGAAGAGAGAGACGTACCGCGATGTCGTCACAGGTGCGAGGACAGGGGGGGCCACAGCTGCTGTAGACGGAGCCTTCCAAAATGGAGCAGTCCTGGGCTGGGGGGGGGCGGAGGGATAAGAAAAGAAAACTATGACAAAGGACACCCCCCCCGGGAACTTTTTTACTCCACCCCACCCACACAAACGGTCAGGAGGAAATCCTGTTGCATCGCAGAGATCGGCAGACGAGGAGAAACAGTCGGCAGGAAGAGGGGGTCCCTGTTTCTCCCCCCCCCGGAGCCCCCAGAAGTGTCCTCCCCCTTGCTTGGCAGGTAGTCCTCGACTTACGACCATTCGTTTAGCAACCGAAATGACAGCAGCACGGAAAACAACGTACCGACGACCCTTTTTCCCCGCAGCATTCCCCCCCCCCTCCCGGCCACGCGGATCCAAATTCGGACGCTTGACAACTGACTCGTATTTACGACGGCCGCAGCGTCCCAGGGTTACGTGATTCAAATTCAGACGCTTGGCGATGGACTCGTATTTACGATGGTCACAGCGTCCCAGGGTTACGTGATTCAAATTCAGACACTTGGCGATGGACTCGTATTTACGACGGTCGCAGCGTCCCAGGGTTACGTGATTCAAATTCAGATGCTTGGCGATGGACTTGTATTTATGACGATCGCAGCGTCCCAGGGTTACGTGATTCAAATTCAGATGCTTGGCGATGGACTCATATTTATGACGATCGCAGCGTCCCAGGGTTACGTGATTCAAATTCAGATGCTTGGCGATGGACTCATATTTATGACGATCGCAGCGTTCCAGGGTTACGTGATTCAAATTCAGATGCTTGGTGATGGACTCGTATTTACGACGGTCGCAGTGTCCCAGGGTTACGTGATTCAAATTCAGATGCTTGGTGATGGACTCGTATTTACGACGGTCGCAGCGTCCCAGGGTTACGTGATTCAAATTCAGACGCTTGGTGATGGACTCGTATTTACGACGGTCGCAGCGTCCCAGGGTTACGTGATTCAAATTCAGACGCTTGGCGATGGACTCGTATTTACGATGGTCGCAGCGTCCCAGAGTCACGGGATCAAAATTCGGACGCTCGGCAACTGACTCGTATTTATGACGGTCGACGATCCCCTGGGGTCACGGGATCAAAATTCAGACCCTCGGCAACCACCCAGGATGCCGCGACCGTCGCAAAGGCGAGTCTGCGGCCAAGCGTCCGAAGTTGGATCAGGTGACCCCCCGGCAGGAGGCAGGGTTGAAAAACGGTCCTAAGCGGTGGTGAGCGGGTGGTGGTGATGGTGGGGAAAAAAAACCGGTCCTAAGTCCCTTTTTTTCGCTTCCTCGGTAAGGTCGAACGATCGCTCAGTGAATCGTCGTAAGTCGAGGACCGTGGATATGCACAACAGCGGCTGTTCGCAAGACCTCCTCCCGACTCACCTGGGCAGGGGCTCAGGTTGCAGGCCTCCACCCGAGTGGGCGGTCCCTCGCAGTAGTCTCCTCCCCCCAGGGGGGCAGGGCTGTCGCAGGCGCGGCTCCGGCTCCGGATGCCCCCTCCGCAGCTGACGGTGCAGGGGGTCCACGGGTTCCAGGACCCCCACCCGCCACTCCCTGTGCAGACAACGGCTTCGGTCACGGAACAGAGCCACGGAATGGCAGAGTTGGAAGGGACCTCGGAGGTCATCTAGTCCAGCCCCCTGATCAAAACTCCCCAACCACACATTGGCACGATACGCCGAGCCTGCCGAGCGGTCGCGCACGGGACGGGCTCTCTGTAGGCAGAGCGATTGCCCCGGGGCATTTCCCCCCCCCCGAACGGGTTGACGGAGGGGAACCCCGGGATCCCTTGGGTTCATCATTGGGCCGTGCGAAGGGAACGCCGGTCCGTGGGCAACGGGGAATTGGAGGAAGGCTGGGAGGAACCTCGGAGGTCATCCAGTCCGACCACCTGCTAGAGCAGGAGACCTTTTACAGAGGCACGGAATGGCAGAGTGGGAAGGGACCTCGGAGGTCGTCTAGTCCAGCCCCCTGCTCAAGAGGGAGACCCTTACAGAATGACAGAGTTGGAAGGGACCTTGGAGGTCATCTAGTCCAACCCCCAGCTCGAGCAGGAGGCCCTTCCCAAATGATAGAATACCAGAGTAGGAAGGGACCTTTGGAGGTCATCTAGTCCAACCCCCAGCTCGAGCAGGAGGCCCTTCCCAAATGATAGAATACCAGAGTTGGAAGGGACCTTGGAGGTCATCTAGTCCAACCCCCAGCTCGAGCAGGAGGCCCTTACCAAATGATAGAATACCAGAGTAGGAAGGGACCTTTGGAGGTCATCTAGTCCAACCCCCTGCTCCAACAGGAGGCCCTTACAGAATACCAGAATAGGAAGGGACCTTGGAGGTCATCTAGTCCAACCCCCTGCTCCAACAGGAGGCCCTTACTAAATGATAGAATACCAGAGTAGGAAGGGACCTTAGGGGTCATCTAGTCCAACCCACTGCTCAAGCAGGAGACCCTTACAGAATCACGGAAGGGCAGAGTTGGAGAGGACCTTGGAGGTCATCTAGTCCAACCCCCCCTGCTCTAACGGGAGGGCCTTCCCAAATGATAGAACGACAGAGTTGGAAGGGACCCCCCTGGAGATCATCTAGTCTCCAACCCCCCAGCTGGAGCAGGAGGCCCTTACCAAATGGCAGAAGGACAGAGTTGGAAGGGACCTGGGAGGTCATCTAGTCCAACCCGCTGCTCAAGCAGGAGACCCTTACAGAATCACGGAAGGGCAGAGTTGAAGAGGAACTTGGAGGTCATCTAGTCCAACCCCCCTGCTCCAACGGGAGGGCCTTCCCAAATGACAGAACGACAGAGTTGGGAGGGACCCCCCCCCGGAGATCGTCTAGTCTCCAACCTCCCCAGCTGGAGCAGGAGGCCCTTACCAAACGGCAGCACAGAGTTGGAAGGGACCTGGGAGGTCATCTAGTCCAATCCGCTGCTCAAGCAGGAGACCCTTACAGAATCACGGAAGGGCAGAGTTGGAGGGGACCTTGTAGGTCATCTAGTCCAACCCCCCTGCTCCAACGGGAGGCCCTTCCCAAATGGCAGAACGACAGAGTTGGAAGGGACCCCCGGAGATCATCTAGTCTCCAACCCCCCCAGCTGGAGCAGCAGGCCCTTACCAAATGATAGAATACCAGAGTAGGAAGGGACCTTGGAGGTCATCTAGTCCAACCCCCTGCTCAAGCAGGAGATCCTTCCAGAATACCAGAGTAGGAAGGGACCTTGGAGGTCATCTAGTCCAACCCCCCTGCTCTAATGGGAGGGCCTTCCCAAATGACAGAACGACAGAGTTGGAAGGGACCCCCCGCCCCGGAGATCATCTAGTCTCCAACCCCCCCACACCTGGAGCAGGAGGCCCTTACCAAACGGAAGAAGGACAGAGTTGGAAGGGACCTGGGAGGTCATCTAGTCCAACCCGCTGCTCAAGCAGGAGACCCTTACAGAATCACGGAAGGGCAGAGTTGGAGAGGACCTTGGAGGTCATCTAGTCCAACCCCCCCTGCTCTAACGGGAGGGCCTTCCCAAATGATAGAACGACAGAGTTGGAAGGGACCCCCCTGGAGATCATCTAGTCTCCAACCCCCCAGCTGGAGCAGGAGGCCCTTACCAAATGGCAGAAGGACAGAGTTGGAAGGGACCTGGGAGGTCATCTAGTCCAACCCGCTGCTCAAGCAGGAGACCCTTACAGAATCACGGAAGGGCAGAGTTGAAGAGGAACTTGGAGGTCATCTAGTCCAACCCCCCTGCTCCAACGGGAGGGCCTTCCCAAATGACAGAACGACAGAGTTGGGAGGGACCCCCCCCCGGAGATCGTCTAGTCTCCAACCTCCCCAGCTGGAGCAGGAGGCCCTTACCAAACGGCAGCACAGAGTTGGAAGGGACCTGGGAGGTCATCTAGTCCAATCCGCTGCTCAAGCAGGAGACCCTTACAGAATCACGGAAGGGCAGAGTTGGAGGGGACCTTGTAGGTCATCTAGTCCAACCCCCCTGCTCCAACGGGAGGCCCTTCCCAAATGGCAGAACGACAGAGTTGGAAGGGACCCCCGGAGATCATCTAGTCTCCAACCCCCCCAGCTGGAGCAGCAGGCCCTTACCAAATGATAGAATACCAGAGTAGGAAGGGACCTTGGAGGTCATCTAGTCCAACCCCCTGCTCAAGCAGGAGATCCTTCCAGAATACCAGAGTAGGAAGGGACCTTGGAGGTCATCTAGTCCAAACCCCCTGCTCTAATGGGAGGGCCTTCCCAAATGACAGAACGACAGAGTTGGAAGGGACCCCCCGCCCCGGAGATCATCTAGTCTCCAACCCCCCCACACCTGGAGCAGGAGGCCCTTACCAAACGGAAGAAGGACAGAGTTGGAAGGGACCTGGGAGGTCATCTAGTCCAACCCGCTGCTCAAGCAGGGGACCCTTAGAGAATCACGGTATGGCAGAGTTGGAAGAGACCTCGGAGGTCGCCTCGTATTTTGGCCTTTTAAGACGACCGGCTCATTTTCAAAAAATAAATAAAAATAAATATAAATATAAAAATAAAAATAAAAATAATAATAAATAAAAATAATAAAAATAAAAATAAAAATAAAAATAAAAATAAAAATAAAAATAAAAATAAAAATAAAAATAAAAATAAAAATAAAAATAAATAAAAATAAAAATAAAAACCATCGGCGCTGAAAGTGAAGCGGGGCGGGGTGTGGGGGGGCCCAGAGCGGCGGCACTTACGGGTGCAAGGCTGGATCTGGCAGGTCTTGTCCTCACGTTCGGGACCCAGGCAGGGGAGCCCCACGCCGGACGGGGCAGGATCGGTGCAGAAGTGGTACCGGTTCTGCAGCCCCAGCCCGCAGGGTGCGGAGCACTGGCTCCACGGCGTCCATTCAGACCACTGACCATTCACTGGCGGAGGAGAAGACAAAGGAGACCGGTTAGGAGACGCTGGGAAGCCGGCTCGGAAGGTTAGTGATCCGATCCGAGAGGAAACGACAGAGCCGGAAGGGAGCGCGGAGGTCATCTAGCCCAACCCTCGGCTCCAGCAGGAGACCCTGACCCAATCAAAGAACGACGGAGTAGCAAGGGACCTTGGAGGTCATCCAGTCCAACCCTCCTGCTCGAGTAGGAGACCCTTACAGAATACCAGAGCAGGATGGGACCTTGGAGGTCATCTAGCCCAACCCCCTGCTCTAGCACGAGACCCTTACAGAATACCAGAGTAGGATGGGACCTTGGAGGTCATCTAGCCCAACCCCCTGCTCTAGCAGGAGGCCCTTACAGAATACCAGAGCGGGAAGGGACCTTGGAGGTCATCTAGTGCAACCCCCTGCTCTAGCAGGAGGCCCTTACAGAATACCAGAGCGGGAAGGGACCTTGGAGGTCATCTAGTCCAACCCCTTGCTCTAGCAGGAGACCCTTACAGAATACCAGAGTAGGAAGGGACCTTGGAGGTCATCCAGTCCAACCCCCTGCTGTAGCAGGAGGCCCTTACAGAATACCAGAGTAGGATGGGACCTTGGAGGTCATCTAGCCCAACCCCCTGCTCTAGCAGGAGGCCCTTACAGAATACCAGAGCGGGAAGGGACCTTGGAGGTCATCTAGTGCAACCCCCTGCTCTAGCAGGAGGCCCTTACAGAATACCAGAGCGGGAAGGGACCTTGGAGGTCATCTAGTCCAACCCCTTGCTCTAGCAGGAGACCCTTACAGAATACCAGAGTAGGAAGGGACCTTGGAGGTCATCCAGTCCAACCCCCTGCTGTAGCAGGAGGCCCTTACAGAATACCAGAGTAGGAAGGGACCTTGGAGGTCATCCAGTCCAACCCCTTGCTCTAGCAGGAGACCCTTACAGAATACCGGAGTAGGAAGGGACCTTGGAGGTCATCTAGTCCAACCCCCTGCTGTAGCAGGAGGCCCTTACAGAATCACGGAATAGCAGAGCTGGAGGGGACCTTGGAGGTCATCCAGTCCAACCCCCTGCTCTAGCAGGAGACCCTTTCAGAATACCAGAGTGGGAAGGGACCTTCTTGGTCATCTAGTCCAACCCCCTGCTCTAGCAGGACACCCTTACAGAATACCAGAGTAGGAAGGGACCTTGGAGGTCATCCAGTCCAACCCCCTGCTCTAGCAGGAGACCCTTACAGAATACCAGAGCAGGAAGGGACCTTGGAGGTCATCTAGTCCAGCCCGCTGCTCGAGCAGGAGACCCTTACAGAATACCAGAGCAGGAAGGGACCTTGGAGGTCATCTAGTCCAACCCCTTGATGTAGCAGGAGGCCCTTACAGAATACCAGAGTGGGAAGGGACCTTGGAGGTCATCCAGTCCAACCCCCTCCTCGAGCAGGAGACCCTTACAGAATACCAGAGTAGGAAGGGACCTTGGAGGTCATCCAGTCCAACCCCCTGCTCGAGCAGGAGACCCTTACATAATACCAGAGTAGGAAGGGACCTTGGAGGTCATCCAGTCCAACCCCCTGCTGTAGCAGGAGGCCCTTACAGAATACCAGAGCAGGAAGGGACCTTGGAGGTCATCTAGTCCAACCCCCTGCTGTAGCAGGAGGCCCTTACAGAATACCAGAGCAGGAAGGGACCTTGGAGGTCATCTAGTCCAACCCCCTGATGTAGCAGGAGGCCCTTACAGAATACCAGAGTGGGAAGGGACCTTGGAGGTCATCCAGTCCAACCCCCTCCTCGAGCAGGAGACCCTTACAGAATACCAGAGTAGGAAGGGACCTTGGAGGTCATCCAGTCCAACCCCCTGCTCGAGCAGGAGACCCTTACATAATACCAGAGTAGGAAGGGACCTTGGAGGTCATCTAGTCCAACCCCCTGCTGTAGCAGGAGACCCTTACAGAATACCAGAGTGGGAAGGGACCTTGGAGGTCATCTAGTCCAACCCCCTGCTGTAGCAGGAGGCCCTTACAGAATCACAGAATGGCAGAGTTGGAGGGGACCTCAGAGGTCATCCAGTCCAACCCCCTGCTCTAGCAGGAGACCCTTACAGAATACCAGAGTTGGAGGGGACCTCAGAGGTCATCCAGTCCAACCCCCTGCTCTAGCAGGAGACCCTTACAGAATACCAGAGTAGGAAGGGACCTTGGAGGTCATCTACTCCAACCCCACTGCTCAAGCCAGAAGAAATCCTCCCAACGTCCTCTGTATGTTTTTATCTCCGGTCAAAGCTGCTGCTTCTTTTTTTTTTAGGGCCTTTGTAACTTCGAACGGGCCCTAATCGGATCGTCGTAAGTCCAGGAGCGACTGGAAATCGGTCCGATCCCCGCCCGGCTTTCGTGTCTCCCCTCTTACCGTCTCCACAAGCTGCACGGCTGCAATTCCCCAGCTGCCCAGCGATGCAGGAACTGCGGAAAGGGAGGGTGTGAAAAAAAAAATAACCAAATTTAGCCCAGAGGGATGATGGGAGAGAGAAGGCTGGACCAATGGGAGAAGAAGTAGACTTACCAGTTTTGGCAACCCTCGGCCACCGCTTCGCCGGGAGCGTAGAGCTTGCCTTCTACGGCGCACGGACACTCCTCGGCCCCAACGCAAAGATTGTCCTGAAAGGGAAACGGTAAAGCTAAGTCCCACAATTCCGTTTGCACCGCGAATCCATGGGCAGAGCAAGTTTGGCCCCATTTGACGACTGTCCTTTACGCTGCCACTAAGCGAATCGCCGTGGGTGTTAGTAAGCGGGTTGGGAAGAGACCTGGGCTTCCTCCTTGACTTTGCGGGTCAGAAAGAGGATCCTTTGTCCCTGAGACGCTGCGACCGTCATAAATCTGAGGTACGAATTTGAATCCCGTGATTGTGGGGAGGCTGCAAAAGGTCGTAACTGGGAAACATGCTCCTCAGTCGGGATTTCCAGAGCTGTTGTAACTTGGAACTGTTACTAAATGAACTGTTGTAAGGGCCAATTCACCGCGGCCAACTCATCTTGCCCAACTTGCCGTGGCCAACTCCTCTTGGCCAACTCGCTGTGGCCAGCTCAACATGGCCAACTTATTGTGGCCAATTCATATTGGCCAACTCATATTGGCCAACTCATCATGGCCAACTTACTGTGGCCAATTCATCTTGGCCAACTTGCCATGGCCAACTCATGTTGGCCAACTCACTGTGACCAACTCATCTTGGCCAACTCATCTTGGCCAACTCGCTGTGGCCAACTCATCTAAGTCAACTCCCTGTGGCCAACTCATCTAGGCCAACTCACTGTGACTAACTCATCTTGGCCAACTCGCTGTGGCCAACTCATCTTGGCCAACTCGCTGTGGCCAACTCATCTTGGCCAACTCGCTGTGGCCAACTCATCTTGGCCAACTCGCTGTGACCAACTCATCTTGGCCAACTCGCTGTGACCAACTCATCTTGGCCAACTCGCTGTGGCCAACTCATCTTGGCCAACTCGCTGTGACCAACTCATCTTGGCCAACTCACTGCGGCCAAATCATCTAGGCCAATTCGTCATGGGCAACTCATCTCAGCCCACTCATCTCGGCCAACTCCCTGTGGCCAACTCATATTGGCCAACTCGCTGCAGCCAACACATCTAGACCAACTCACTGTGACCAACTCATCTTGCCCAACTTGCTGCAGCCAACACATCTAGACCAACTCACTGTGACCAACTCATCTTGCCCAACTCGCTGCAGCCAACTCATCTAGGCCAACTCATCAGGGCCAACTCGCTTGGCTGAGACGGGCAGCGGAAAGTCTTGGGGTATTTACCAGCAAGATGGTGCCATTGGGGCAGTAGCAGCCTGGCTGGCACGCCATCCGGTGTCTGACGTCATCTTCAGTGCTGAGCTCTGCGCAGGAAGCCGGCCCGTCAGTGCACTCTTGCCACACTTTCCCTGCCGGGCAGGTGCCTGGTACCTCACCTGGTTGGAAGGGATGAGAGACAAAACTATGGTTAACCTTTGAAGGAAACGTTTTGGAGGGAAGACTTTGACCCTGGACAGACCAGAGACAATGACTGTAGTGGTTTTGGTAGAAAATATTTGTATTTTATTGTATTGTATTGTACTGGATTGGATTGGAGTGTATTATTGTATTGTATTGTATTATTCTATTGGATTGGATTGGTAGAAAATATTTGTATTGTATTGTACTAGACTGTTGTATTGTATTGCATTGGATTGGATTGGATTGTAGTGTAGTATTGTATTATATTGTATGGTATTGTATTATTGTACTGTATTGTATTGTACTGTACTGCATTGCATTGCATTGCATTGCACTGTTGTATTATATTGTAGCATTCTTGTATTGTATTGGGTTGTTCTATTGTATTGTATTGTGTTGTGTTGTATTGAATTGTACTGTATTGTACTGTATTGTATTGTTGTATTCTATTCTATTGTTGTATTATGTTAATATATTGTATTGCATTGTATTGTATTGTATTGCATTATTGTATTGTATTCTATTCTATTGTATTGGACTAGAGTATTGTATTGTATTGTATTATTGTATTGTACTGTATTGGATTGGATTGGATTATTGTATTGTATTGTACTGTATTGTACTGTACTGCATTGCATTGCACTGTTGTATTATATTGTAGCATTCTTGTATTGTATTGTTCTATTGAATTGTATTGTGTTATATTGTATAGTATTGTTGTACTGTATTGGATTGTTGTATTCTATTGTACTGTTGTATTATGTTAATATATTGTATTTTATTGTATTATTGGATTGGATTGGATTATAGTATTGTATTGTATTATTGGATTGGATTGGATTGGATTGGATTATTGGATTGGACTGGATTGTACTGTATTGTACTGTATTGCATTGCATTGCACTGTTGTATTCTATTGTCTTGCATTCTTGTATTGCATTGTATTGTATTCTTGTACTGTATTACATTCTTGTATTGTATTGTTGTATTATGTTAATATATTGTATTATTGTATTGTATTATTGTATAGTATTGTATTGTATTATTGTACTGTACAGTACTGTATTGTACTGTACTGTACTGTATTGCATTGTATTGTTTTGCATTATTGTATTGCATTGTATTGCTGTATTGTATTGTGTTGGATTGGACTGTACTGCATTGGATTGGATTCTTGTACTGTATTGTATTCTTGTATTGTATTGTATTGTATTCTTGTACTGTATTACATTCTTGTATTGTATTGTTTTATTATGTTAATATATTGTATTATTGTATTGTATTGTATTGTATTATTGCATTGTATTGTATTGTATTGTATTGTATTATTGTACTGTACAGTACTGTACTGTACTGTATTGCATTGTATTGTTTTTCATTATTGTATTGCATTGTATTGCTGTATTGTATTGTGTTGGATTGGACTGTACTGTATTGGATTGGATTCTTGTACTGTATTGTATTATTGTATTGTATTGTATTGTATTGTGCTGTGTGGTATTTTATTTTATCGCATGGCATGGTATTGCATTTTGTATGGCATTGTACCGTATCTTGTCCTGCCTTCCTAACAGTGAGGACAATTAACCAGTGGAACAGCTTGCCACCAGACTTTGTGGATGCTTCATCACTGGAGGTTTTGAAGAAGAGAATGGACAGCCCCTTCTTTGAAACTGTATAGGATTTCCTGGATGAGCAGGGGGTTGGACTGGATGACCTCCAGGGTCCCTTCCAGCTCTGTCATTCTGTGATTCTGGAAGTATCTCTGGCTCGAGCAGGGGGCTGGACTCGATGACCTCCAAAGTCCCTTCCAGCTCCGTTATTCTACGATTCTGTAAAGATCTCCTGCTCGAGCAACGGGGTTGGACTGGATGACCTCTAAGGTCCCTTCCAAGTCTGTGGTTCTGTAATTCTGTCACCGTCTCCTAACTGAGCAGGGGGGGGTTGGACTGGATGACCTCCGAGGTCCCTTCCCGCTCTGTCATGCTGTGATTCTGTAAGGCTCTCCTGCTCGAACAGGGGGCTGGACTAGATGACCTCCGAGGTCCCTTCCCGCTCTGTCATTCTGTGATTCTGTAAGGATCTCCTGCTCGAGCAGGGGGGTTGGACTGGATGACCTCCGAGGTCCCTCCCCGCTCTGTCATTCCGTGACTCTGTAAGGATTTCCTGCTCGAGCAGGGGGCTGGACTAGATGACCTCCGAGGTCCCTCCCCGTTCTGTCATTCTATGATTTTGGAAGGATCTCCTGCTCGAGCAGGGGGGTTGGACAGGATGACCTCCGAGGTCCCTTCCCGCTCTGTCATTCTGTGATTCTGTAAGGATCTCCGGCTCGAGCAGGGGTTGGACTAGATGACCTCCCAGGTCCCTTCCCGCTCTGTCATTCCGTGACTCTGTAAGGATCTCCTGCTCGAGCAGGGGGCTGGACTAGATGACCTCCCAGGTCCCTTCCCGCTCTGTCATTCCGTGACTCTGGAAGGATCTCCGGCTCGAGCAGGGGTTGGACTAGATGACCTCCCAGGTCCCTTCCCGCTCTGTCATTCCGTGACTCTGGAAGGATTTCCTGCTTGAGCGGGAAGGGGCAGGGTTGGACTAGATGACCTCTGAGGTGGGGCAGCCAGCTCACCTGTGCAGGGCTGAAGGTTGCAGGTTGCAAAGTCGATCCGGGCCAGGATGGTGTTGCCGGCTCTGGTCCGGTTGCGATAGCCGCCTCCGCAGGGCACCGAGCAGGCCGACCAGGGTCCCCATTCCGCGCCGGACCCTGTGTGTTGTTTGTGGAAGAGGGAGGGGGGAGTATGTGTGTGTGTG
>NW_028148449.1:868325-888325 GCF_947247035.1 Vipera ursinii | reverse complement strand
TCAGGGGGTTGGACTAGATGACCACCGAGGTCCCCTCCAACTCTCTTATTCTGTAAGGGTCTCCTGCTCGGTCAGGGGGTTGGGCTAGATGACCACCGAGGTCCCCTCCAACTCGGTTATCCTGTAAGGGTCTCCTGCTCGGTCAGGGGGTTGGACTAGATGACCACCGAGGTCCCCTCCAACTCGGTTATCCTGTAAGGGTCTCCTGCTCAGGGAGCAGGTTGGACTAGATGACCCCTGAGGTCCCCTCCAACTCGTTCATTCTGTAAGGGTCTACCGCTTGGACAGCGGGTTGGGCTAGATGACCACCGAGGTCCCCTCCAACTTGGTTATCCTATAAGGGTCTCCTGCTCAGGGAGGAGGTTGGACTATATGACCACCGAGGTCCCCTCCAATTCTCTTATTCTGTAACGGTCTCCCGCTCGGTCAGGGGGTTGGGCTAGATGACCACCGAGGTCCCCTCCAACTCGGTTATTCTGTAACGGTCTCCCGCTTGGTCAGGGGGCTGGACTAGATGACCACCGAGGTCCCCTCCAATTCTCTTATTCTGTAACGGTCTCCCGCTCGGTCAGGGGGTTGGGCTAGATGACCACCGAGGTCCCCTCCAACTTGGTTATCCTGTAAGGGTCTCCTGCTCGGTCAGGGGGTTGGACTAGATGACCACCGAGGTCCCCTCCAACTCTCTTATTCTGTAAGGGTCTCCTGCTCGGTCAGGGGGTTGGGCTAGATGACCACCGAGGTCCCCTCCAACTCGGTTATCCTGTAAGGGTCTCCTGCTCGGTCAGGGGGTTGGACTAGATGACCACCGAGGTCCCCTCCAACTCGGTTATCCTGTAAGGGTCTCCTGCTCAGGGAGCAGGTTGGACTAGATGACCCCTGAGGTCCCCTCCAACTCGTTCATTCTGTAAGGGTCTACCGCTTGGACAGCGGGTTGGGCTAGATGACCACCGAGGTCCCCTCCAACTTGGTTATCCTATAAGGGTCTCCTGCTCAGGGAGGAGGTTGGACTAGATGACCACCGAGGTCCCCTCCAACTCGGTTATCCTGTAAGGGTCTCCTGCTCGGTCAGGGGGCTGGACTAGATGACCTCCGAGGGCCCCTCGTCCTGCCTTCGCCGTGGAAGTCGCCAGCTGGGTGACTTGGTGGGCCAATCCCCAGGAGAAGGCTAGGGTGCTAGTCCCGCCTTAGGCCCGAGAACCGGCTGGCGGACCCTGGGGCCGATCCCCAGGAGAGCGTGGATCCTAGTCTGTTGCGTTGTGTTGTTGTGTGTGCGTGTGTGTGTGTTCGCCCCCTTCGGTTCATTCACCAAAACCAAGAAACGGGCGACAGGAAGAGATCCCACGCAATCCCCAAAAATCAATCAATCGATCGATCGATCCATACCTCGGCAGGGCTGGGGGTTGCAATCCCGGGTCTGGATCCGGGGGCCCGAGCATCCGGGACCCCCGTCGGCCGGCTTGGAGCAGCTGCGATGGCGGGTCTGCACCCCGGAGTCGCACGGCGCCGAGCAGGCCGTCCAGGCGGACCACGGGGTCCAGATACCCTCCACTGCAGAGACAAATTGGGGAGGGGGGGGAGGGCAGGCTTCAACCTCGGCCAGGTTTAAGCCAGGTTTTAAGCCGTCTTCCTTCGCCACTGGCGAGGATTTGGGTTCGGGTCCCTCCGGCTTGGGGAAGGGTGGCAGGGGCCCGGGGGAGACGTCAGTCAAAGCTGAGCTTAAGTTAGGAGATGACAATCAAAGCAAAGCCGGCATTAAGCTCCGATCCAAGCTGAGCTTAATTTCTGAGAGGAAAATCAAAGCTAAGCCCATATTAAGCTCCGATCGAAGCTGAGCTTAATTTATGAAAGGAAAATCAAAGGTAAGCTTTAATTAAGCTTCAGTCAAGCTGAGCTTAATTTATGAGAGGAAAATCAAAGCTAAGCCTGCATTAAGCTCCGATCAAAGCTGAGCTTAATTTATGAGGGGAAAATCAAAGCTAAACCTGCATTAAGCTCTGATCAAAGCTGAGTTTAATTTATGAAAGGAAAATCAAACCTAAGCCTGCATGAAGCTTCGATCAAAGCTGAGCTTCATTTATGAGAGGAAAATGAAAACTAAGCCTGCATTAAGCTCCGATCAAAGCTGAGCTTAATTTATCAGAGGAAAATCAAAGCGAAGCCTGCATTAAGCTCCGATCAAAGCTAAGCTTAATTTATGAAAGGAAAATCAAAGCGAAGCCTGCATTAAGCTCCGATCAAAGCTGAGCTTAATTTATGAGAGGAAAATCAAAGCTAAGCCTGAATTAAGCTTCGATCAAGCTGAGCTTAATTTATGAGAGGAAAATCAAAGCTAAGCCCGAATTAAGCTCCGATCAAAGCTGAGCTTAATTTATGAGGGGAAAATCAAAGCTAAGCTTTAATTAAGCTTCAATCAAGCTGAACTTAATTTATGAGAGGAAAATCAAAGCTAAGCCCGAATTAAGCTCTGATCAAAGCTGAGCATTTATGAGAGGAAAATCAAAGTTAAGCTTTAATTAAGCTTCAATTAAGCTGAGCTTAATTTATGAGAGGAAAATCAAAGCTAAGCCTGCATTAAGCTCCGATCAAAGCTGAGTTTAATTTATGAAAGGAAAATCAAACCTAAGCCTGCATGAAGCTTCGATCAAAGCTGAGCTTCATTTATGAGAGGAAAATGAAAACTAAGCCTGCATTAAGCTCCGATCAAAGCTGAGCTTAATTTATCAGAGGAAAATCAAAGCGAAGCCTGCATTAAGCTCCGATCAAAGCTAAGCTTAATTTATGAAAGGAAAATCAAAGCGAAGCCTGCATTAAGCTCCGATCAAAGCTGAGCTTAATTTATGAGAGGAAAATCAAAGCTAAGCCTGAATTAAGCTTCGATCAAGCTGAGCTTAATTTATGAGAGGAAAATCAAAGCTAAGCCCGAATTAAGCTCCGATCAAAGCTGAGCTTAATTTATGAGGGGAAAATCAAAGCTAAGCTTTAATTAAGCTTCAATCAAGCTGAACTTAATTTATGAGAGGAAAATCAAAGCTAAGCCCGAATTAAGCTCTGATCAAAGCTGAGCATTTATGAGAGGAAAATCAAAGTTAAGCTTTAATTAAGCTTCAATTAAGCTGAGCTTAATTTATGAGAGGAAAATCAAAGCTAAGCCTGCATTAAGCTCCGATCAAAGCTGAGCTTAATTTATGAGGGGAAAATCAAAGCTAAGCCTGCATTAAGCTCCCATCCAAGCTGAGCTTAATTTATGAGAGGACAATCAAAGCGAAACCTGCATTAAGCTCCGATCGAAGCTGAGCTTAATTTATGAGGGGGAAAATCAAAGCTAAGCTTTAATTAAGCTTCAATCAAGCTGAGCTTAATTTATGAGGGGAAAATCAAAGCTAAGCTTTAATTAAGCTTCGATCAAGCTGAGCTTCATTTATGAGAGGAAAATCAAAGCTAAGCCCGAATTACACTTCGATCAAGCTCAACTTAATTTATGAGAGGAAAATCAAAGCTAAGTCCGAATTAAGCTCTGATCAAAGCTGAGCATTTATGAGAGGAAAATCAAAGTTAAGCTTTAATTAAGCTTCAGTCAAGCTGAGCTTAATTTATGAGAGGAAAATCAAGGCTAAGCCTGCATTAAGCTCCAATCAAAGCTGAGCTTAATTTATGAGAGGAAAATCAAAGCTAAGCTTTAATTAAGCTTCAATCAAGCTGAGCTTAATTTATGAGAGGAAAATCAAAGCTAAACTTTAATTAAGCTTCAATCAAGCTGAGCTTAATTTATGAGAGGAAAATCAAAGCTAAGCTTCAATTAAGCTTCAATCAAGCTGAGCTTCATTTATGAGAGGAAAAGTTAAGCTTTAGCTCCGATCAAAGCTGAGCTTAATTTATGAGGGGAAAATCAAAGCTAAGCCTGCATTAAGCTCCGATCAAAGCTGAGCTTAATTTATGAGGGGAAAATCAAAGCTAAGCCTGCATTAAGCTCCCATCCAAGCTGAGCTTAATTTATGAGAGGACAATCAAAGCGAAACCTGCATTAAGCTCCGATCGAAGCTGAGCTTAATTTATGAGGGGAAAATCAAAGCTAAGCTTTAATTAAGCTTCGATCAAGCTGAGCTTCATTTATGAGAGGAAAATCAAAGCTAAGCCCGAATTACACTTCGATCAAGCTCAACTTAATTTATGAGAGGAAAATCAAAGCTAAGTCCGAATTAAGCTCTGATCAAAGCTGAGCATTTATGAGAGGAAAATCAAAGTTAAGCTTTAATTAAGCTTCAGTCAAGCTGAGCTTAATTTATGAGAGGAAAATCAAGGCTAAGCCTGCATTAAGCTCCAATCAAAGCTGAGCTTAATTTATGAGAGGAAAATCAAAGCTAAGCTTTAATTAAGCTTCAATCAAGCTGAGCTTAATTTATGAGAGGAAAATCAAAGCTAAACTTTAATTAAGCTTCAATCAAGCTGAGCTTAATTTATGAGAGGAAAATCAAAGCTAAGCTTCAATTAAGCTTCAATCAAGCTGAGCTTCATTTATGAGAGGAAAAGTTAAGCTTTAGCTCCGATCAAAGCTGAGTTTAATTTATGAGAGGAAAATCAAAGCTAAGCCTGCATTAAGCTTTGATCAAAGCTGATCTTAATTTATGAGAGGAAAATCAAAGCTAAGCTTCAATTAAGCTTCAATCAAAGCTGAGCTTAATTTATGAGAGGAAAATCAAAGCTAAGCCTGAATTAATGTTCGATCAAAGCTGAGCTTAATTTATGAAAGGAAAATCAAAGCTAAGCCTGAATTTAGCTTCGATCAGCTGAGCTTAATTTATGAGAGGAAAATCAAAGCTAAGCCCGAATTAAGCTCCGATCAAAGCTGAGTTTAATTTATGAGAGGAAAATCAAAGCTAAGCCTGCATTAAGCTTTGATCAAAGCTGATCTTAATTTATGAGAGGAAAATCAAAGCTAAGCTTCAATTAAGCTTCAATCAAAGCTGAGCTTAATTTATGAGAGGAAAATCAAAGCTAAGCCTGAATTAATGTTCGATCAAATCTGAGCTTAATTTATGAAAGGAAAATCAAAGCTAAGCCTGAATTTAGCTTCGATCAGCTGAGCTTAATTTATGAGAGGAAAATCAAAGCTAAGCCCGAATTAAGCTCCGATCAAAGCTGAGTTTAATTTATGAGAGGAAAATCAAAGCTAAGCCTGCATTAAGCTTTGATCAAAGCTGAGCTTCATTTATGAGAGGAAAATCAAAGCTAAGCTTCAATTAAGCTTCAATCAAAGCTGAGTTTAATTTATGAGAGGAAAATCAAAGCTAAGCCTGAATTAATGTTCGATCAAAGCTGAGCTTAATTTATGAAAGGAAAATCAAAGCTAAGCCTGAATTAAGCTTCGATCAAGCTGGGCTTAATTTATAAGAGGAAAATCAAAGCTAAACCCGAATTAAGCTCCGATCAAAGCTGAGCTTAATTTATGAGACAGAAAATCAAAGCTAAGCCTGAATTAAGCTCCGATCAAAGCTGAGTTTAATTTATGAGCGGAAAATCAAAGTTAAGCTTCAATTAAGCTTCAATCAAGCTGAGCTTAATTTATGAGAGGAAAATCAAAGCCAAGCCTGCATTAAGCTCCTCACTTCGCAAGGGAAATCGGGGCTCATAAGTCGAGGACTATCTACACAGGACCCCGTACGCCAAAAGGAGTTTCCCCCACGGAGCAGAACCGGATCCCGAGAGTGTTGATTGGGAGAATCTGGGTGCACCGGGGGCAAATTCTGCCCTCCCACCCTTGGCATCCCTTCAGCTACTCACCTGGGCACAGAGGAGTGTCACAATCCTCTTCCTGCACGCTTTCTCCGTCGCACCCTATGGCCTGTGCGGTACCGTTGCAATGCCGGAATCGTTTCCGCGTGCCGACCAGATCCGGGGCGTAAAAGCAGGTCTTGGAGCAGGGGGACCAGGGGGTCCAATCGGTCCAGAGCAAAGCCATTTCTGCAGGGGACAGGAGAGAGAGAGGGGAGGGGGAGTCACTGGCTGGGTGGGTTCCGGGACGAAAACCGAAGAACTTCATGGTCAGAAAAAGAGATCGGACACCCGTGTTGTCTGAAACGGTATAGCGCCACAATTCCCAGCGAGCGTGGAGAGAGGATGCGAGCCGCAGGTATCGCTTCGTGAGACCATAGCGCCTGCACCTCCCAGTGTGCTGGCCTTCGTAAGTCCCCTCCGCACCGCTCCTTCGTCCGCTCCTGCGCTCGTCCACACCGCTCCTGCGCCTGCCAAAAGTCCCACTTGTAGTGTCTAACGGTGAGGCTTTTCCACCGTCGCCCCCCTCTCCGGTTTGACCGATGTCATCCGCAGCCATCCTGGAACTCGGCGTGGTTGAACTTCGCCGTTTGCGTTGTCTGCACCTCAGAGACATTTAGCTATGCACTTTGGGATGAACACACACACACCCCACTCCGAATGGTGCGGGAGAAAGAATGAATCTCCAGGAAACATCGCAAAGGGCAGGAACCGTTTGCGCTTCAGTTTGCGATGCCGACCACACAGGACTCGTTCCCCTGACGGCCTTCTGCAGGGCAGAAAAAGATCCTGCCACCAAGAAGGCTCCACACACCTCTGCACTGCTCAGGTGACCCCGAGGACACAGGTAAACCTCCAAGTTCCCTCAACGACTCTCGAAAAGAGAGGCGTTGAGGCCACTCGGAGGCTTATCTATGTCCTCATGGGACTTTCTTATTATTCCTTGAAGACATTTCGCTTCTGATCCAAGAAGCTTCTTCAGCTCTGACTGGAGTGGAAGGATTTCTATTTCTCGTAGACAGCTGGTCATTTGCATTTTTTAGAGAGGAGTTGAGGCCACTTGGAGGTTGATCTGTATCCTCGTGGGACTTTCTTATTATTCTTTGAAGAAGTTTCGCTTCTCATCCATTATGAGCCCTGGCATAAATGCTGTATTCTGCTACGCCGTCTGAAATAAATAGAGGGGTCCGCCCTGCAGAAAAGTGACAACAGGCATTACTGCTGCTCTTACCTGTTGCGCAGGTTGTGTGACACTCGCGCACCTCCTGGGCGTCTCCTTGGCACGGGGTGCCCCCGTTGGCTGCCGCTGGGTTGGAGGGAGACCTGTAGAGAAAGAGGACGCTATTAAGGGACTTTTGGTTTTCAATCCATTTTGGGGGCATGGTAAGTGTGTATAGCTAGTCCTCCACGTACGACCATAGCGGAGCCCTGCCCATCACGGTCGTCAGTCATGATAGTTGCGACCAGGGTCACCCACACGACCAGCTGGTTTTCCCAACCTGTTTGTGGCACGTGTCGAGTGACTGCTTGCAGCCGTAAAGTGACGCCGGGGTTAAGAAAATGCTGCAGTCACTAAGGGAACCAGCGGTATGACGCGGTCCCCAGTTTTGCTAAAAAGTGGAAATAAATGCTGGGGTTATTTTTTTTTTTAACAGAACGACTGAACTGTGGTAAAAGACAGTCGCATGACTGCAGGACGCTACAAACATGGACTAAATGAGCTGTTGTTGAGGACTACCAACAAACAAACAAAGAAACAAACACACTCCTCCTCCTGGGCAGCACAACCGACACCCAATTCTGCAACCGACTTCCACTGGATCCCGAGGGGGTCCCGCTCGAGATAGTGTCTCAGCCTCGCCGAGGACTCCCGGGTGAACCGGTAGCGAGCAGGATGCTCCGTCTCTTACCGGAACCTTTGCTGCATCCCAACTCCGCAACTCCGGCTGCAGGGGGTCCACGGAGACCAAGCTGACCAGCCGCACTTCACCGGACAGGCCACTGAGTCACAGGTCACCGTGCCATCCAGACAAACGCTGCGTGAAGACAAAACGGAGCTTAAGCATCCCCCTGCTGGCCGATGCTCGGCTCGGCTTGCTTCTGCTTCGAGGCCCCAGAGAAATGGTTGGGGTGTGTGGGAAGAATCATAAATGTATATAATTGTGTTAAAAGTGATTGTATAGGGCAGGGGGTCCCCAACCTGTGGTCAGCGGCCCGGTACCGGGCTGTGACGTGTTGGCCACCGGGCCGCAGGAATAACTAGCGAGCTCCCCCCACTTGCGGTAGCGCTGCTGCGTGGCTGCTAGCTGCCCCGTTTGTGCATGTGCAGGTGCGCTAGCACCTCCACCAGCATCATATGGGTGCCAGCGCCCTGGTTGCACGGGTGTGCAGGTGCCAGAGGCCCGTTTGTGCATGCCCGTGGGTGCCAGCAGCCCAGTTGGACATGCACGCAGCCATCTGCGCCACCGATGTGTGTGCACCCATTTGGGCACGTGCACGTGGGCTACGTGCGCACGCATTGCCCTGCTCCTCCCTTTCCATCCGGGCCGTATTTTAACTACTCCAGGTCTCCGACGAAGTTATTAATTAACGGCTTCCAAAATCCTTTCAACTTAACAGCAAGCAATGAAACACTTACTTCAAAATGGAAACATACACAAGCAAATGCACAAAACTCAGTACCATGTCACAAAACTCAGTACCATGTCAGCATCGCGATAATGCCCCACGGTTCCAACGGAGAAACTTGATTTAATCAACCCCTTCTCACAACATGTACACGCTCCCACGGTAAGGACAGGCTCCGTTATAAAAACTCCGTTATTTATTGGGGGAATAAATTAATCTCCTCTCCTCCGAGCTGCTCGATTTCTTCTCGCGCGACCCCAGCTTGAGTCGGGACTCAAAATTATTCCTCCGGTAGGGGGGGCCGCAGCATGTGGCTGTGATTTGGGGGGGCTCCTGTGGCCCCCATCGGAAGAATCATTTGGAGTTCCCACTCCCGCCGGGGTTGCGGAAGAAGAAATAAAAACGACACCGAGACAGTGGTGAAGAGACGAGATTTGCCCATGGGGGCAGCTACAGAGAAAATGGGGACCAGAGATATACTTTTATAACGGAGCCTGTCCTTGGGAAATCCCAAAATTGGAGTGTCTGAACCTTGTCCGGTCCCATGCAGGGATCTTTCTCACCATCTCCAGGTGGGAACCCCCCCCAACAGCCTCCAAGAACCCCCCATCTTCTGGGCACATGGGTTCACCGCTTCCTAAACAGCTGCCGCAGGGGAAGGGATGGGGTCTGCCCACGCCGGGGATCCATCCCGCTCACCACTGGCTGCAGTTGTCTCTCAGGAATATCTCTCCTGGCCGGCGGTGGTCCTGGTCGAAGAAGCAGTGGCACTGGCTGATGTTCACACAGCCTCCCTCTTGAAGGAAGAGACCCGGAGGGCAACGACAACCTGCAAAGACGCACAGCGACGGAGGGACGTTACGTACCTGCGAAGGAGGGGTGCAAAGATGCCTACCCTTCGCCAAAGACTCAAGGCTCACCCTCTACGCAGCTGCTCTGGCAGGTCCTCTGGACATTCAGCTGGCGGCAGGTCTGCGGGCACGGGTCCACCAGGCCGCGGGCACAGTGCTCGGCTTGTACGAAGACCATGTCCGGTCCGCAGTCTGTGGAGAAAGACGAGGGCTGAAAAGGGGCAGAACTAACCGAACTGAGCGAGGCAGAAGGGACCGTGGAGATCTTCTCATCCAGCTCCCTGCTCAAGGAGGAGACTCTACACCAGGGGCGTCAAACTGCCGGCCCGCGGGCCGGAGGCGTCACAACAAAACCGCGCCCACCCTATTGCCGGCAATGGGGAAAAAGCTCCGATACGTCGCGCGGCGTCGCGTGACGGCGCAAGTTTGACATGTCTGCTCTACACCATTCCAGACAAATGGCTGTCCAGTCTTTTCTTCAAAACCTCCAGTGACGGAGCACCTACAACTTCTGGTGGCAAGTTGTTCCACGGGTTAATTGTCTCCGCTGTTAGGAAGTTTCTCTTTCATTCCAGGATGCTCCGGTCTTTGATTAGATCAGGCCCGTGAACCCTCCCTTTTTCCGATTAGGCAAAAACAGGAAGAGCCCATTTCGCTGGCTTTTTAAAATTCAACCGCCCTAAACTGCTCGCGTTTCCTCTCTGGAAAGACCGGTTGCAGGAGCATCCGTGGAGATAGGGCAAAAAAAAAGGTCAATATGGTGGCCGGGGAGGTGCCGTCGAAGCTCCGCCCATCTTGCACAGGCAAAGCTTTGAGCACGTACGCCATCTTGACTTTTTTTGATCGTACCCTTACTGCGTGAACACCCCTGGGAGGACGGGAAGGGAATGGCGTGTGAACACCCCAAAGGACCACGTTTCCTTTAATTTGGGAGCCTCCCAATTGATTAATGTAATAAACAATAAATAATAATAATAATAATAATAATAATAATAATAATAATAATAATAATAATAATAGTTGTTGTTGTTGTTGTTGTTGTTATTATTATTATTATTATTATTATTATTATTATTATTATTATTATTATTATTATTATTATTACTATTATTATTATTATTATTATTATTATTTGGGAGAGGTCAGACCGAGATAACTAAGAGCTCCTTCAGCCAACTTCAGCCGTGAGGTTCGGCTTCGAACAATCGACGCCGGCAGATTGTGTCAAGACTCCAGGTATTGCAAGGGAAAAATTGCAGTATCGAGTACCGTGGAAAGTACTAGAAGGTTAGCGGACGCCGAGTGGTCGGCAGTGGGGTTAGTTAAGAAATTTCGCATTCGGTATCCTCAGTGGCCCCATTAAGGAAGGTAGCGGTAATTGAGTTGTAAGCAGTGCTTTTTTTGTGAAAGAAAAAGGTGCCGGAACTCACACATGTCATACAACCCGCCTTGCCTACCCTTCAAGGTTCCATCCAAAAAAGGTGCCGGAACTCCGTTCTGAGCGTTCTATGAGAAAAAAAGCCCTGGTTGTAAGTAATAATGTGTGTGTGTGTGTGTGTGTGTGTGTGTGTGTGTGTGTGTGTGTGTTTATTGTTGTTCCAGGTCTGCCTTTCTTCGGGGGGGGGCGGATGTCAAGACCGAGTTGCCTTTTCACCCAGATTTTTCTCTCGCTCGCTCACACCTTGACAAAGGGAGTGCAGTAAAGCAAATTAGAGATTCAAATTGTGCACATATAAAGAGGATATATAATGCTTTAATTGAATTGGATTCGGAAACGGAACTGGTTAAAGACTGCATGATAAAGTGGTCACAAAATATTCAGGAACCAATTTCGTTGGGCACCTGGGAGATAATTTGGGTCAGAAATGTTAAATTTACCCAGGCTCAAAATTTAAGAGAAAATTTTTATAAAATGTTTTATAGATGGCATTTGGATCCCAAGAAGCTGTCCAACATGTATCCTAATCTACAGTCTAAATGTTGGAGGTGTGGTAGTTTAGAAGCTACCTATTTTCACATGTGGTGGACTTGTAGAAATATAAAAGCTTTTTGGATTAAAATTTGGTGGAACATTCAAAAGATTTTTAAGAGAAAGGTAAAGTTTTCCCCGCAATTGTTTTTATTGGGCATTGTTGTAGATTGTGATGTTAAAGAAACTAACTTGATGTTGAACATGATAACGGCAGCACGGTTACTGGTGGGACAATATTGGAAGAAGGATAGTTTGCCCACTGTAGAAGAATGGGTGTTTAAAGTTTCGAATCTTGCAGAAATGTCTAAGATTTCTGCTTATCTGAAGGATCATTCACAGGAAAGATATATTTCAGTTTGGAGGAGATGGATAGATTATATTCAAAACAAAGATGGGACTAAAAAGTATCATTTAGCTTATGAGTAGATTTTAGTGGGATATTATTATTGGTACGTTGTTTGTAGTTATGTTAAAAGGGAGTTAAAGCGCATTATGAATTTGGTTAATTGTATATTATGCATAATTTTTATTTAGAATATGATTATTGTAACTATAATCCTGTATTTAGCTCTGGGAAGTAGGGGGGGGGGAAGTGGGTGGGTTTGGGGTGGGAGGGATTTGGGGATATATTGTAAAATTTTGTTTTTGTAAAACTCTTTAATAAAAAAAAAAGGGAGTGCAAAGATGGGGAGGGACGTTGCCTAGGCAACCGAGAGTCAAGGCCATCGATGGAGAAGTGGACGGTTTCCATCACAGGAAGAAGCATTACTATTGGACAACGGGAGCACCCGGTGGGCGGGAGCGAGGAAATCGATTGTTTCATTAACTAAGCGTTCGAGTGGGAGAACCAGAGCTGGTTTTGCTCCTGTGCCAATGTAAACTTTCAGTAAAATATTATATTCTCGGCAAAATCAGGTCCCCGAAGTTTCTTTTTCTGGAAATGCCGACGGGACACTTGGCAGATTAGTATTTGCTGCTCTCTGGGCACGTGCAGAGTGCTTCTTCCAGGGAAGGGGTGGGGTGGGGGTTCCTGGATCCCGATTTAAGCCTCTACCCTCGGTTTCTCCCCCTGCTCCATCCCCGCCCCTCCCTCTCAGCCCCAGTGAGCGCCCTTCCTCACCCCGGGCGTCTCCGCAGGGCTGTTGGTTGCACGTTTCCATCTGCACAGCATCTCCGGGACATAGCTGCCCGCCATTCTTGGGTGGGGGGTCTTCGCAGGTCCTGGTACGGCTCCTCACGCCCCCCCGGCACTCGGCGTCACAGTCTGACCATTCGCCCCAGGAGGCCCAGCCTCCGTTCACTGTGGCAGGGAAAAGCAGGCGGGAGTAGCACCGGGGAAGCCAGTGGAAGAAATGGCGGTTGCATGCCCGGTATACGGCTAGCCCTCGAAGTTATGACAAGTGAGCCCAACGTGTACGTTGCGAAGGGAAGCCGTGGTTAAGGGAGCATTGCCCCCCCGGTACGACTTTTCTGGCCACCGTTGCTAAGCGGATCACTGCATTCATTAAATGAAGAACGGGGTCGTTAAGGGGATCTGGATTCCCCGTGGTCGCAAAAGGGGACCGTGTGATTCCAGGAAATATGAGCCACTTGTCAAGCGTCTGAATTTTGATCACGCAGCCGGTCGCAAGTGTGAAAAATGGCCCTAAGTCTCTTTTTTTTTCAGTGCCGTCGTAACTTTGGACGGTCACTAAACGAACAGTTTTAAGTTGTGGACAACCTGAACCAGCTGGGGGAAACGGCCGCCAGCTTCCTCCTGGGTTGGATTCACTTCCAATCAGCTTCCTTTGATGGTATCCCCCAAATCTCCCAGGGAATGATAATACTTGAATGGAAAGGGCACCACAAGGAGATACCTTATAGGCTGGAAACGCCCTTAGGAAACCCAGCACAGTTTTCCCGCCTGATCTCCCTACGGGGAAGCCGCATTCTGCCTCTGCCTCTCGCATCTGACTGTCCCTTTCTTCCCAAACCGTTTGCAAAGGAGTCCCTGAACCCAGCGACTCGACTTACGACCCACTGTTGGGAAGGGAGATTCCGTCGCTAAGCGAGGCGGTTGTTCTCAATTTTCCAAATCGGTTTGGGCCCGGGTTTTTCAAGGAATTACCGCCCTTCTGAAAGGGAATCGGGCTCGATCCCTTTTTTTCCCCCACACGGCCCTCGTAACGTCAGTGGCTGGCTAAAGAAACGGTCGTACGTCGAGGACCACCGGGTGGAAGCCATCAGTGTGCAGAGCGGCATTCCAGCCGCAAAGCTCCGAGTTCCCAGCTGTTGGGTAGGCACCGATAGAGTCCTCGACGTACGACGGTTCATTTAGTGACCGGCACAGAAAAAAGTGACCTATGACCGTTTTCACACTTATGACCGTTGCAGCATCCCCGTGGTCACGTGATCATAATTTGGATGTTTGACAACTGACTCGTACTTACGACGCTTAGCAACTGACTTGTATTTACGACTGTTGCAGCGTCCGGGTTAATGTGATTAAAATTCAGATGCTCGTAACTGACTCGTATTTATGACAGTCACAGCGTCCCAGGGTCACGTGATCGAAATTTAGATGCTTGGCAACCGACTCGTACTTATGACGGTTGCAGTGTCCCAGGTTCAGGTGCTCAAAACCCAGACGCCTGGCAACTGACTCGTATTTACGACGGTCACAATGTCCCGGGGGTCACGTGATCAAAACCCAGTCACCGGGCAATCGACTCATATTTATGACGGTCGCAGCATCCCGGGTCACATGATCAAAATTCAGAGGCTTGGCCACCGACTCATACTTATGACGTTCGCAGCGTCCCGGGTTCAGGTGCTCAAAACCCAGACGCCTGGCCACCGACTCGTATTTACAACGGTGGCAGCGTCCAGGATAAGAGGATTAAAATTCAGACGTTTGGCAACCGACTCGTACTTACGACGGTGGCAGCATCCTGGAGGCGGGGGGGGGAATGGAGTCGTGGCAACAGAGGTCGTCAGAGGGGGCAAAACCCATTGGACAACCGTCCTGTTTAGCCACAGAAATTTGAGGCTCAGCTGTGGCCGTAAGCCGAGGACCGCCTATATATTCAGCTTGGCCGAAAGTAGTAAAAGATTCAGTAATCTTCAGTATTTCACCAGGTTCCAGCAAAGTGGCTTAAAATATTAGCTTGGATATAATTTTTTTCCCATCGAGGGCTCAGGTGGAGTCCAGGTTTTTGGAAAGTCTAGGAATGGGGAAGGGAGAGCGCGGGGGGGGGGAAGGAAGAAGGATTTGGGGTCAACTCGCAACTGGTGCCGGGGCAGGAAGGCCGAGAAGTACCTGGACAGGCCCGGAGGAAGCAAGACCGGCTGTCAAACTCGTCCCGGTCGCAACGTCCACCCGGGAGAGCGTTGCGGAGTAGGTCGCGCCTCCGGAAAGTGACGCCCAGCCCGCAAGATCGGCTGCATTCGCTCCAGGGGCTCCAGGGAGACAGGATGCAGTCCACTGGGGGAGGAAGAAGAGGAGGAGGAGGAGGAGGAGGAGGAGGAGGAGGAGGAGGAGAAGGCGAAGAGGAGGAGCAGGAGGAGAAAAGGGAGGAAAGGAGAGGAGGAGGAAGAGGAGGAGCGGGAGGAGGAGAAGGAAGAAGAAGGGGAGGAGGAGAAGAAGAGGAAGAGGAAGATGAGGAAGTGGAGGAGGAGGAGGAAGAAGAAGGGGGGAGGAGAAAGAAGAAGGGGAAGAAGAGGAGGAGGAGGAGGAAGGAGGCGAAGAGGAGGAGCAGGAGGAGAAAAGGGAGGAAGGAGGAGAGGAGGAGGAAGAGGAGGAGCGGGAGGAGGAGAAGGAAGAAGAAGGGGAGGAGGAGAAGAAGAGGAAGAGGAAGAAGAGGAAGTGGAGGAGGAGGAGGAAGAAGAAGGGGGAGGAGAAAGAAGAAGGGGAAGAAGAGGAGGAGGAGGAAGGAGGCGAGGAGAAGGAGCAGGAGGAGAAAAGGGAGGAAGGAGGAGAGGAGGAGGAAGAGGAGGAGCGCGAGGAGGAGAAGGAAGAAGAAGGGGAGGAGGAGAAGAAGAGGAAGAGGAAGAAGAGGAAGTGGAGGTGGAGGAGAAAGAAGAAGGGGAAGAGGAGGAGGAGGAGGAGGAAGGAGGCGAAGAGAAGGAGCAGGAGGAGAAAGAAAGAGAGGAGGAGCAGGAGGAGAAAAGGGAGGAAAGGAGAGGAGGAGGAAGAGGAGGAGCGGGAGGAGGAGAAGGAAGAAGAAGGGGAGGAGGAGAGGAAGAGGAAGAGGAAGAAGAGGGGGAGGAGGAGGAGGAAGAAGAAGGGGAAGAGGAGGAGGAGGAGGAAGGAGGTGAAGAGAAGGAGCAGGAGGAGAAAGAAGGAGAGGAGGAGCAGGAGGAGAAAAGGGAGGAAGGAGGAGAGGAGGAGGAAGAGGAGGAGGAGCGGGAGGAGAAGGAAGAAGAAGGGGAGGAGGAGAGGAAGAGGAAGAGGAAGAAGAGGAAGGGGAGGAGGAGGAAGAAGAAGAAGGGGAAGAGGAGGAGGAGGAGGAGGAAGGAGGTGAAGAGAAGGAGCAGGAGGAGAAAGAAGGAGAGGAGGAGCAGGAGGAGAATAGGGAGGAAAGAGGAGAGGAGGAGGAAGAAGAGGAGGAGCGGGAGGAGGAGAAGGAAGAAGAAGGGAAGAGGAGAGGAAGAGGAAGAAGAAGAAGAGGAAGGGGAGGAGGAGAAGAAGAAGGGGAAGAGGAGGAGGAGGAGGAGGAAGGAGGTGAAGAGAAGGAGCAGGAGGAGAAAGAAGGAGAGGAGGAGCAGGAGGATAAAAGGGAGGAAGGAGGAGAGGAGGAGGAAGAGGAAGAGCGGGAGAAGGAGAAGGAAGAAGAAGGGGAGGAGGAGGAGAAGAGGAGGAAGAGGAAGAAGAGGAAGTGGAGGAGGAGGAGGAAGAAGAAGGGGAAGAGGAGGAGGAGGAGGAGGAGAAGAGGAGGAAGAGGAAGAAGAGGAAGTGGAGGAGGAGAAGGAAGAAGAAGGGGAGGAGGAGAAGAAGAGGAAGAGGAAGAAGAGGAAGTGGAGGAGGAGGAGGAAGAAGAAGGGGAGGAGGAGAAAGAAGGGGAAGAGGAGGAGGAGGAGAAAAGGGAGGAAGGAGGAGAGGAGGAGGAAGAGGAGGAGCGGGAGAAGGAGAAAGAAGAAGAAGGGGAGGAGGAGGAGAAGAGGAGGAAGAATAAGAAGAGGAAGTGGAGGAGGAGGAAGAAGAAGGGGAAGAGGAGGAGGAGGAGGAAGGAGGCGAAGAGAAGGAGCAGGAGGAGAAAGAAGGAGAGGAGGAGCAGGAGGAGAAAAGGGAGGAAGGAGGAGAGGAGGAGGAAGAGGAGGAGTGGGAGAAGGAGAAGGAAGAAGAAGGGGAGGAGGAGAAGAAGAAGAGGAAGAAGAGGAGGAGGAGGACAAGGAAGAAGAATGGGAGGAGGAGAAAGAAGAAAGGGAAGAGGAGGAGGAGGAGGAGGAGGAAGGAGGCGAAGAGGAGGAGCAGGAGGAGAAAGAAGGAGAGGAAGAAGGGAGGAAGGGAGGAAGGAGGAGAGGAGGAGGAAGAAGAGGAGGGGAGGAGGAGAAGGGAGAAGAAGGGGAGGAGGAGAAGAAGAGGAAAAGAGGAAGAAGAGGAAGTGGAAGAGGAAGAGGAAGGAAGGGAAGAGGAGGAGGACAAGGAAGAAGAAGGGGAGGAGGAGAAAGAAGAAGGGGAAGAGGAGCAGGAGGAGAAAAGGGAGGAAGGAGGAGAGGAGGAGGAAGAAGAGGAGCGGGAGGAGGAGAAGGAAGAAGGGGAGGAGGAGGAGAAGAAGAGGAAGAGGAGGAAGTGGAGGAGGAGGAGGAAGAAAGGGAAGAGGAGAAGAGAAGGAGGAAGAGGAAGAAGAGGAAGTGGAGGAGGTGGAGGAAGAAGGAAAAAGAGGAGGAGGAAGAGGAAGGAGGAGGAGGAGGAAGGAGGCGAAGAGAAGGAGCAGGAGGAGAAAGAAGGTGAGGAGGAGCAGGAGGAGAAAAGGGTGGAAGGAGGAGAGGAGGAGGAAGAAGAGGAGGAGCGGGAGGAGGAGAAGGGAGAAGAAGGGGAGGAGGAGAAGAAGAGGAAAAGAGGAAGAAGAGGAAGTGGAAGAGGAAGAGGAAGGAAGGGAAGAGGAGGAGGACAAGGAAGAAGAAGGGGAGGAGGAGAAAGAAGAAGGGGAAGAGGAGCAGGAGGAGAAAAGGGAGGAAGGAGGAGAGGAGGAGGAAGAAGAGGAGCGGGAGGAGGAGAAGGAAGAAGGGAGGAGGAGGAGGAGAAGAAGAGGAAGAGGAGGAAGTGGAGGAGGAGGAGGAAGAAAGGGAAGAGGAGAAGAGAAGGAGGAAGAGGAAGAAGAGGAAGTGGAGGAGGTGGAGGAAGAAGGAAAAAGAGGAGGAGGAAGAGGAAGGAGGAGGAGGAGGAAGGAGGCGAAGAGAAGGAGCAGGAGGAGAAAGAAGGTGAGGAGGAGCAGGAGGAGAAAAGGGTGGAAGGAGGAGAGGAGGAGGAAGAAGAGGAGGAGCGGGAGGAGGAGAAGGAAGAAGAAGGGAGGAGGAGGAGAAGAAGAGGAAGAGGAAGGAAGTGGAGGAGAGGAGGAAGAAAGGGAAGAGGAGGACGACGACAAGGAGGAAGAAGGGGAGGAGGAACAGGAGGAGAAAAAGGAGGAGGAAGAAGAAGAGAAGGAGGAAGAGGAAGAAGAGGAAGTGGAGGAGGAGGAGGAAGAGGAAGAAGAGGAGGAGGAGGAGATAGAAGAAGGGGAAGACAAGGAGGAGGACGAGGAAAAGAAGAAGGGGAGGAGCAGGAGGAGCAGGAGGAGAAAGGAGGAGAGAAAGAGTCGGGAAGGAGGAGGCGAAGGAGGAGGAGAGTAGCAGCAGGAGGAGGAAGAGAAGATACCGGAGAAGGAGAAAGAAGAAGAGGGGGACGAGGAGCAAGCCGGAGGAGCGGGAGCAGGAGGAGGAAGAGGAGGAAGAGGAGCAGGGAGGAGGAGGCGGATAAAATGTAGAGAGCGAGACCAGGGCGGATGCTTCCCCATCTCCCGCGGGAAAGGAGGCCCACCGGAGGCCCGGGAGCGGTGCCTCCCTCTCCTCTCCCGCTCCCCCGCCTACCGCAGTTGGCTTCATCCGAGCCGTCCTCGCAGTCCTGGCGCAGGTCGCAGCGGCGCTCTAGGCTCAGGCACTCCCCGCCGCTGTGGCAGGAGAACTGCTTGGAGGAGCAGGCGCTGGGGGGTCCCGCCGGGATCGGGGGCGCCACGGTGGGGGTGGTGGGGGCCATGGGGCCGCCTGCCGAAAAGGAGCAGAGGGGTCAGGGAGATGGAGCCGGAGCCCTGGCCTGTTTCGACCGCGCTTTAACCACGGTTTGCCCACCCACCGAAGGCCACTTTGGCCTCCGCGGAGCGGGTGACTTGGGTCACCGGGTGGTAGAATGGCCGAAGGCTGTTGGCGCACGAGGTGACCCGTTCTGCTGCTCGTTCTCCTCCTCCATCTTCTCCTCCTCCTCTTCCTTCTCCTTCTGCTGCTCCTCATCTCTTGCCTCCTTCTCGTTGTCTTCCTTCTCCTGTCCTTCTCCTCCTCCCCTTCTTCCTCCTTGTCTTCCTCCACTTCCCCATCTTCTTCCTCCTCCTCTTTTTCCACCACCTCCTCCTCCTCTTCCTCCTCCTTTGGCTTCTCCTCTTGCCTCCTCGTTGTCTTCCTTCTCCTGTCCTCCTCCTCCTCCCCTTCTTCCTCCTTGTCTTCCTCCACTTCCCCATCTTCTTCCTCCTACTCTTTTTCCACCACCTCCTCCTCCTCTTCTTCCTCCTTCTCCTCCTCGTCTATTGTCTCCTCATTATCCTCCTCTTCCTCCTCCTTTTGCTTCTCCTCATCTCTTGCCTCCTTCTCGTTGTCTTCCTTCTCCTGTCCTCCTCCTCCTCCCCTTCTTCCTCCTTGTCTTCCTCCACTTCCCCATCTTCTTCCTCCTACTCTTTTTCCACCACCTCCTCCTCTCCCTCCTCCTTCTCCTCGTCTATTGTCTCCTCATTATCCTCCTCCTCTTCCTCCTCCTTTTGCTTCTCCTCATCTCTTGCCTCCTTCTCGTTGTCTTCCTTCTGTCCTCCTCCTCCTCCCCTTCTTCCTCCTTGTCTTCCTCCACTTCCCCATCTTCTTCCTCCTACTCTTTTTCCACCACCTCCTCCTCTCCCTCCTCCTTCTCCTCGTCTATTGTCTCCTCATTATCCTCCTCTTCCTCCTCCTTTTGCTTCTCCTCATCTCTTGCCTCCCTCGTTGTCTTCCTTCTCCTGTCCTCCTCCTCCTCCCCTTCTTCCTCCTTGTCTTCCTCCACTTCCCCATCTTCTTCCTCCTCGTCTTTTTCCACCACCTCCTCCTCCTCTTCTTCCTCCTCCTCCTCCTCGTCTATTGTCTCCTCATTATCCTCCTCTTCCTCCTCCTTTTGCTTCTCCTCATCTCTTGCCTCCTTCTCGTTGTCTTCCTTCTGTCCTCCTCCTCCTCCCCTTCTTCCTCCTTGTCTTCCTCCACTTCCCCATCTTCTTCCTCCTCCTCTTTTTCCACCACCTCCTCCTCTTCCTCCTCCTTCTCGTCTATTGTCTCCTCATTATCCTCCTCCTCTTCCTCCTCCTTTTGCTTCTCCTCATCTCTTGCCTCCTTCTCGTTGTCTTCCTTCTGTCCTCCTCCTCCTCCCCTTCTTCCTCCTTGTCTTCCTCCACTTCCCCATCTTTTTCCTCCTCCTCTTTTTCCACCACCTCCTCCTCTTCCTCCTCCTTCTCGTCTATTGTCTCATTATCCTCCTCCTCTTCCTCCTCCTTTTGCTTCTCCTCATCTCTTGCCTCCTTCTCATTGTCTTCCTT
>NW_028148449.1:812535-868125 GCF_947247035.1 Vipera ursinii | reverse complement strand
TGGACATCACCTGGGACATCACCTCACAGATGACATTGTGGCACAGCGGACCTAACGGAATAGCAGGGTTGGGAGGGACCTTGGAGGTCATCTACCCCAACCCCCCTGCTCAAGGAGACCCTGGAGGTCATCTAGTCCAACCCCTTGCTCGAGCAAGAGACCCTTACCAGAATCACAGAATCACAGTCGACAGGGACCCTGGCGGTCATCTAGTCCAACCCCCTGCTCAAGGCGGAGACCCTTACAGAATCACAGGGTCGGAAGAGACCCTGGAGGTCATCTAGTCCAACCCCCTGCTTGAGCAGGAGACCCTTACCAGAATCACAGAGTCAGGAGGGCCCCTGGCAGTCATCTAGTCTAACCCCCTGCTCAAGGAGGAGACCCTTACAGAATCACAGTGTCGGAAGAGACCCTGGAGGTCATCTAGTCCAACCCTCTGCTCGAGCAGGAGACCCTTACCAGAATCACAGTGTCGGAAGAGACCCTGGAGGTCATCTAGTCCAACCCTCTGCTCGAGCAGGAGACCCTTACCAGAATCACAAAATTGGAAGGGACCTCAGAGGTCATCTAGTCCAACCCGCTGCTCAAGCGGCAGACCCTTACAGAATGAGGGCAACGTAAGTTGACAACAGCTCCCCCCTTCTTTGGGGCAGCCCTTCAAATACTGGAATGCTGCTATTATGTCCCCCCCCTGGTTCTTTTCTCTAGACTAGCCAAACCCAAGTCCCGGCGCCATTTTCTTCACGGGTTTCGACTCTCCGGGCCCCTGATCCTCTTACTCGCTCTTCTCTGCACCTCTTCCAAAGTCTCCACATCTTTCTTTCTTTTTTTGTGTGTGATATGGGCTGTAGTATTCCTAAGGCTTTACAACGCGGCACTAAGACTTCCCAGTGATTTTGATTCCGTGCCTCTGTTTGCGCAACCCGGGATCGTGTTAGCCTTTTTTCGGACACGGCCGCACACGGGCTGGCTCACATTGAAGGGATCGTCCACTGGGATGCCGAGATCCGTCTGACGGTGACGGGTGTTTGAGCCAGGTGTTAAGTTGGGGATACCACCCACCCCGCCGTATTTGGGTCACGCCGGCCTCACCTGACACGGCGGGCCTCCATCCAGGTGTTCCAGGTCGGGGTGGAAAAATGTAGCCCGTAGGCACTCTTGAAGCAACGCCGGGTCCCGGAGTCACCGAGGGCCGAGAGGTGGGCCAGCCAATGCTGAGTGTTGTCGGGGATAAGGCCACAGGAACGGTGGTTTTCTGGAAGCGCCGAGACGGCGTCGGCCTCATAGCGCTGGTCGAGGAAACTGTCGCGGTCTCCGGCTTGGTGACCGGCGGCAACCAGGTGGAGGTGCCAAGGGGCTTCTCCGGAGAAGTGGCAACTGCGGTGGCTCTCGTACGGAGTATTCCTGGGGCTGGGCTACTACTGCTGGCAGAGGTCCACCGGCCCACGGCGCCCTCCGTCTCTGGGGTGCGCGAGAAAGAACCAAACGGTCAGAGGAGAAGAAGAGGAAGGCGCGCATGCGCACACACACACACACACATACACACACACATGCACACACACATACCGTCGCAAAAAATTGAGCCTCTTCCAGCCTAGGTTAAGCTGTCTTGCTAGAGGCAGGGGTGGGATTCAGCCGGTTCACACCAGTTCGGCAGAACCGGTAGCAAGATTTTGTGGAGTTCAGAGAACCAGCTTAATGCCCAGGGCTTCTGGAAGTCCAGTCTGGGCCTCGGAGGTCTGGAGGAGGCCTCCCAGGCCTAGAACGGCCCGCTGGAAGTGTGTGGATGCCGCTTCCGGAAGTCCGTTCTAGGCCTCGGAGGACTCCCAGCCCTAGAATGGCCCACCGGAAGTGCATGGATTCCGCTTCCGGAAGTCCGTTCTAGGCCTCGGAGGCCTCTTAGGCCTAGAATGGTCCGCTGGAATTGCATGGATGCCGCTTCCGGAAGTCCGTTCTAGGCCTCGGAGGCCTCCCAGGCCAAGAACGGTCTGCAGGAAGTGTGTGGATTCCGCTTCCAGAAGTCCGTTCTAGGCCTCGGAGGCCTCTTAGGCCTAGAATGGTCCACTGGAAGTGCATGGATGCCGCTTCCGGAAGTCTGTTCTAGGCCTCAGAGGCCTCTTAGGCCTAGAATGGTCCGCTGGAAATGCATGGATGCCGCTTCCGGAAGTCCGTTCTAGGCCTCGGAGGCCTCCCAGGCCAAGAACGGTCTGCAGGAAGTGTGTGGATTCCGCTTCCGGAAGTCCGTTCTAGGCCTCGGAGGCCTCTTAGGCCTAGAACGGTCCGCTGGAAGTGCATGGATGCCGCTTCCGGAAGTCCGTTCTAGGCCTCGGAGGCCCAGGCCTGCATCTAATAAGAGAACCGGTTGTTCAGGTATTTGAATCCCACCACTGGCTAGAGGTCCCCAACCTGTGGGCCACGGCCCACTAGTGGGACATGACTTATTTGTAACCGGGCCACGTGAGTGGCTGGCTGGTGCGCCTGCGTGCACAAAAGCCGCAGTTGCGTGAGCATTGCCGGCCCTCAGAGCATCGTGTGAGTGGCGTTGTCAAGTTTCCGAAATATGGGCTGCTAACATCGAATGCTATTGCTTGTCAGGCGTGGCCACTGGAGGCCTCATTCACACGAGTGTTGGAGGTGGTCTCGGCCCCGCTCATGCAAGCAATGGGTTCTAAGACTTTAGTGTCTTTTTTCAACGACGTGTAAGCACTATTTATCTTCTTTTTTGCCCCTCCCCTGCTCCACCATCTCTGTAACCTCCAGGCCCCCAATATCCCCACCAGGCCCCCAACTTCCCCTCCCCAACCCTCAACTCACTCCAGGCACAGCCATACACCTCCAGGCGCATGGCAATGCTTTGGTGGTACTCCATGGGCACGAAGCGCAGGAAACGGGCGAGGAGTGTCGGGCTGAGCTCCAGCCGGGTCGGGGTGCTGCCGTCTGAGTTCCCCTCCAGAACCTGCAGGATGGAAGGACGGCAAAACCGCTGGTTCAAGAGCATGGAACCCCCCTCCTCCTCTTGGCAAAGCAGAGAAGAGCATCGGAGAGAAGGTTTTTTAAGGACGGAGAGAAAGGGATGGAAAAATGGAAGAGAGTAACCCACAGAGAGATGACACGATTAAAGGCTGTCTCTCTCTCTTTGTGACGGTCACAATCGCTCCCTAGATTGTGGCAACACCCGCAAAGAGAGCGTGGAGAGGACGAAATCGCTGGTTCAAGAGCATGGAACCGCCTCCTCCTCTTGGCAAAGCAGAGAAGAGCATCGGAGAGAAGTTTTTTTAAGGACGGAGAGAAAGGGATGGAAAAATGGAAGAGAGTAACCCACGGAGAGATGACACGATTAAAAGCTGTCTCTCTCTCTTTGTGACGGTCACAATCGCTCCCTAGATTGTGGCAACACCCGCAAAGACAGTGTGGAGAGGACGAAATCGCTGGTTCAAGAGCATGGAACCGCCTCCTCCTCTTGGCAAAGCAGAGAAGAGCATCGGAGAGAAGTTTTTTTAAGGACGGAGAGAAAGGGATGGAAAAATGGAAGAGAGTAACCCACGGAGAGATGACACGATTAAAGGCTGTCTCTCTCTCTTTGTGACGGTCAGAGTCGCTCCCTAGATTGTGGCAACACCTGGAAAGAGAGCGTGGAGAGGACAAAACCGCTAGTTCAAGAGCATGGAACCGCCTCCTCCTCTTGGCAAAGCAGAGAAGAGCATCGGAGAGACGTTTTTTTAAGGACGGAGAGAAAGGGATGGAAAAATGGAAGAGAGTAACCCACAGAGAGATGACACGATTAAAGGCTGTCTCTCTCTCTTTGTGACGGTCACAGTCGCTCCCTAGATTGTGGCAACACCCGCAAAGACAGTGTGGAGAGGACGAAACCGCTAGTTCAAGAGCATGGAACTGCCTCCTCCTCTTGGCAAAGCAGAGAAGAGCATCGGAGAGAAGTTTTTTAAGGACGGAGAGAAAGGGATGGAAAAATGGAAGAGAGTAACCCACGGAGAGATGACACGATTAAAAGCTTTCTCTCTCTCTTTGTGACGGTCACAATCGCTCCCTAGATTGTGGCAACACCCGGAAAGAGAGCGTGGAGAGGACGAAACCGCTAGTTCAAGAGCATGGAACTGTCTCCTCCTCTTGGCAAAGCAGAGAAGAGCATCGGAGAGAGGTTTTTTTAAGGACGGAGAGAAAGGGATGGGAAAATGGAAGAGAGTAACCCACAGAGAGATGACACGATTAAAGGCTGTCTCTCTCTCTTTGTGATGGTCACAATCGCTCCCTAGATTGTGGCAACACCCACAAAGAGAGCGTGGAGAGGACAAAACCGCTGGTTCAAGAGCATGGACCTGCCTCCTCCTCTTGGCAAAGCAGAGAAGAGCATCGGAGAGACGTTTTTTTAAGGACGGAGAGAAAGGGATGGAAAAATGGAAGAGAATAACCCACGGAGAGATGACAGGATTAAAGGCTGTCTCTCTCTCTTTGTGACGGTCACAATCGCTCCCTAGATTGTGGCAACACCCGCAAAGAGAGCGTGGAGAGGACAAAACCACTAGTTCAAGAGCATGGAAGGACGGAGAGAAAGGGACGGGGAAATGGAAGAGAGTAACCCATGCGAAGATGACACTATTAAAAGCCATCTCAAAGCTCGCACGAGTAGGGCCGCGATGCTCATGGTGAAGCTTGAGCGAGTGGGGCTGCGATGCTCACACCAGTGGGGCTACAAACACCCAGGAAGCTTGTGCGAGTGGGACTGCAACGCTCGTGGTGAAGCTAATGCAAGTGGGGGTCACAAACACCCGCAAAGCCCTTGTGAGCGGGGCCATGACGCTCGTGGCGAAGCTCGCGGGAGTGGGGCGGCGATGCTGATGGAAGTGAGGCCACAAACGTCCGTGAAGATCGGGCGAGCGGGACCGTGACAACCTGCTGTGACCCTCGGGCGAGTGGGGGCGGGGATGCTCGTGCGCGTGGGCCAGCGATGCTTGCGCAAGTGGCCCACAGGCCATGGTCCAGTTGTGGACCCCTGATCCAAACCACATTCCACCCCAGGGTCAGAGACCCTAGGATAGGGAAACCACGAGGCCAGGTTGACTTGTCGGTCCTGGATCCCCTCCGGAATTGGAAGTGGGGTGGGGGTGGGGGGCGCCATACCTGAGCTTGCAGGGATGTGGCTGGGCCGTAACCAGGTTTGCTGTAGTTCCAAAAATGGACCCCATCATTGCTGTAGAGCAGGCGATAGCCTGAGACGAATCCCCCAGACCTGCCTCCGCCTTGAGTGGCCACCGCCGTGATGAAGAAAGGCTGGAGAAGGTCCACCTGGAAATAAGGATTGGGGTCAAACTGCCGGGGGCTCCATCCTGGCTCCATGTCCTGTCTGGAAAAAGGAGACCCCAAAATTGGTTCCAGTCCCGGACCAGACCAGACCATTACTGTAGATGGAACATCTGAACATCTGTCTTGATCCCGTCTTCTTCTGGAGACCTTTCCTGGCTAGGAGAACAAGTTCCCATCCTGCTTTTGTCCTCTTTCCATCCCGAAATGGATGGATTGATGAAGAGTTGAGTGGATGGAGGATGGATGGATGGATGGAGAGATGGATGGATGGATGGAAAGATGGATGGATGGATGAAGAGATGGATAGGTAGAGAGATAATAGAAATATAGATCAGTTCTTCTCAACATGCTATCTGGAGAATTCTGGGAGTTGAAGTCCACCCATCTTCAGGCTGAGAAACATCTAGATGGATGGATGGATGGAGAGATGGATGGAGAAATAAAGAGTTAGATAGATGGATGGAGGGATGGATGGAGAGATAGATGGATGTCTGGATGAAGAGGGATGGATGGAAAGATAGAGAGATGATCGAAAGACATAGATCAGTTCTTCTCAACATGCTCTCTGGAGAATTCTGGGAGTTGAAGTCCACCCATCTTCAGGCTGAGAAACATCTAGAAAGATCGAAGGATGGACGGACGGACGGATGGATGGATGGAGCGATGGATGGAGAAATGAAGAGTTGGATAGATGTATGGAGGAATGGAAAGATGGAGAAATGGCGTGATGGATGGATGGAGAGAGGGATGGAGAGATGAAGAGTTGGATGGAGAGATGGAGGGATGGAGAGATGGATGGATGAATGGACGAAGAGGGATGGATGGAGAGATAGAGAGATGATCGAAAGACATAGATCAGTTCTTCTCAACATGCTATCTGGAGAATTCTGGGGGTTGAAGTCCACCCATCTTCAGGCTGAGAAACATCTAGATGGATGGATGGATGGGGAATGGAGGGACAGAGAGAGAGAGAAGTGCTTCTCCACATGCATGTTAGGGAATTCTGGGAGTTGAAGTCCACCCATCTTCAGGCTGAGAAACATCTAGAAAGATGGAAGGAAGGAAGGAAGGAAGGAAGGAAGGAAGGAAGGAAGGAAGGAAGGAAAGAAGGAAGGAAGGAAGGAAGGAAGGAAGGAAGGAAGGAGAGATGGATGATGAAGTTGGATGGATGGAGAGATGGATGGATTGATGAAGAGTTGAGTGGATGGAGGATGGATGGAGAGATGGATGGATGGATGGAAAGATGGATGGATGGATAAAGAGATGGATGGATTGATGAAGTTGGATGGATGGAGAGATGGATGGATTGATGAAGAGTTGAGTGGATGGAGGATGGATGGAGAGATGGATGGATGGATGAAGAGATGGATAGGTAGAGAGAGGATAGAAATATAGATCAGTTCTTCTCAACATGCTATCTGGAGAATTCTGGGGGTTGAAGTCCACCCATCTTCAGGCTGAGAAACATCTGGATGGATGGATGGATGGATGGATGGGGAATGGAGGGACAGAGAGATAAGTGCTTCTCCACATGCATGCTAGGGAATTCTGGGAGTTGACGTCCACCCATCTTCCAGTGGCCAAGGCTGAGGATCACTGCTCTAGTTGGGGGTGCTCCTAGAACACTCAAGCTGGGAGTAGCTCCAGTCCCGTGCCACTTACACACTGGGCGCCCTGTTCAGCCGCCCGGCGTCCGGGGGGTGTCCCTCTCGGTGCGAAGAGGCCCCCAACTGTTGGCGGGGGATGCGCCCGTCCTCCATCCCGAGGGCCTCACGGCAAGAACCTGGACCGAAGGGTAACAACATTACTAAGCACGAGTAGGACGTTCCCGGAACGACCTGGATAGAACCGAACGGAACAGCACAGCACAGAACAGCACAGAACAGAACAGAACAGAACAGGAGCTGGAAGGGACCTTGGAGGTCTTCCACTCCGAGCTGCCGGCTCCAGCGGTTGCGTCCTTGGCGCACGCTTTTCCGGGGCGTTGCAAAGGGTCCTTAGTATCCTCGGAGGAAGGCAGCCCTGGCCGGAGTTGCAGCTAGAGGTGGTGAAGGGGGAAGTTGAGGCAAAGAGGGGAGATGGAGGAACGGGAGGTCGGCGGGTAAACGTTGAAAAGAAAGTCACGAATGGGCTAGGCTCTTTCGGATTCTGGCTAGTTTCACTTTCTTTTCTTCTTTCTTTCTTTCTTTCTCTGTCTCTTTTCCTTCCTTCCTTCCTTCTTTTCCTTCCTTCTCTTTCTTTCTCTCTTTTCCTTTCCTCCCGTCCTCCCTTTCTCCTTTCTCTCCCTCTTTCTTTCTTTCTTTCTTTCTTTCTTTCTTTCTTTCTTTCTTTCTTTCTTTCTTTCTTTCTCTTTCTTTCTTTCTTTTCCTTTCTTCATTCCCTTCCTTTTTTCCTTCTTTCTTTCTCTTTCTCTCTCTCTCTTCCTTCCTCCCTTCCTTTTTTCTTTCTTTTCCTCCCTCCCTCCCTTCTTCCTTCTTTCTCTTTCCCTATTTTCCTACCTACCTACCTACCTTCTTTCTTTCTTTCTTTCTTTCTTTCTTTCTTTCTTTCTTTCTTTCTTTCTTTCCTTCCTTCTTTCTTTCTTTCTTTTTTCCTATGTTTCTTTCTTTCTTTCTTTCTTCCCTTCCCTTCCTCTTTTCTCCCTTCTCCTTCCTTCCTCCTTTCTTCCCCCCTCCCCCCTCCTTCCTTCTTTCCTTTCTTACTTTCTTTCTTTTCCTTCTTTCCTTCTTTCTCTTTCTCTTTCTTTTCCTTTCCTTTCTTCCTTCCTCCCTTCTTCCTTCTCTCTCTCTCTCTCCCTATTTTCCTTTCTTCCATTTGTTTATTTATTTGTTTCTTTTCCTTTTTCTTCCTTCCCTTCCTTTCTCTCTTTCTTTCTTCCTTCCTTCCTTCTTTTTTCTTTCTTTTCCCTTCCTTCCTCCCTCCCTTCTTTCTCTCTCCCTATTTTTCTCCCTCCCTCCCTCCCTCCCTCCCTCCCTTTCTTTCTTTCTTTCTTTCTTTCTTTCTTTCTTTCTTTCTTTCTTTTTCTTTCTCTTTCTTTCTTTCTTTTCCTTCCTTCCTCCCTTCTTCCTTCTCTCTCTCTCTCTCTGTATTTTCCTTCCTTCCTTCCATTTATTTATTTATTTTCCTCTCTCTCTTCCTTCCTTCCTTTTTTCTTTCTTTTCCCTTCCTTCCTCCCTCTCTTCTTTCTCTCTCCCTATTTTCCTCCCTCCCTCCTTTTCTTACTTTCTTTTTTCCTTCATTTGTTTTTCTCTTTTTCTCTCTTTCTCTCTCTCTCTCTTTCTTTCTTTCTTTCTTTCTTTCTTTCTTTCTTTCTTTCTTTCTTTCTTTCTTTCTTTCTTTCCCTGCCTTCCCATCTCCTTTCTTCCCTTCCCTTCCTCTTTTTCTCCCTTCTCCTCCGTTCCTCCCTCCCTCCCACCTTTTCCCCTCCCTCCCTCCCTCCCCGTCCTTCCCCTTCCTTTTTTCATTCCTTCTCTGCGTTGTTATTTATTTATTTTTTTAGCCGAATAAAACATTTTCCACGAAAGCGGATCTCTCTTCCTTCCCCTTACCTGGCGGGGTGGGACTCTGGGCCCCGGGCATCGGCCTTCCACTTGGGGACACCTGCAAGGGGGGGAGGGCGGGAAGAAGAGGAGGTCACACCTGGTCTTCCGAATGTACCTTTGCGCACGTGTGTACAAACCCACAACCGGACCGCAGCGTTCCGGGCACGGCCTTACTAAGGCTTTAACGGAGCGGTGCGAATCACCTCGCCGGCTTCTGACGCCGGGCCTCGTTTTTTTAGGCAACCGAGGATCGTGCTCGCCTTTTTCGGCCGCTGCCCCGTGGGAAGGGAGCCCTGGAGGTCATCCAGTCCAACCCCAAACACACACACACACACCCCGCTCGAGCCGGAGAAGCTGACAGAATGGCAGACTAACCGAGTCGGAAGGGACCCTTGGAGGTCATCCAGTCCCTGTTCGGGCGGGAGACCCTCACAAGAATCACAGAGCCGTGAAGGGACCACGGAGGTCATCTAGACCAAACCCCCCCACCGCCTGCTCGAGCAGGAGACCCTGACGGAATCACAGACTAACAGAGTCATAGGATACCCCGGAGGTCATCTAGTCCAACCCCATGCTCGAGCCGCAGACCCTGACAGAATCACAGGCTAACTGTCGGAAGAAACCCCGGAGGTCATCTAGTCCAACCCCCTGCTCAAGAAGGAGACCCTTACAGAATCCCAGAGTTGGAAGGGACCTTGGAGGTCATCTAGTCGAACCCCCCTGCTCGAGCAGGTGACCCTTACAGAATCGTACAATCACAGAGTCGGAAGGGACCACGGAGGTCATCCAGTCCGACCCCCTGCTCGAGCAGGAGATCCTTACAGAAACACAGACTAACCGAGTCGTAAGAGACCGTGGAGGTCATCTAGTCCAACCCCATGCTCGAGCCGGAGACCCTGACCGAATCCCAGAGTCAAGAGGGACCCTGGCGGTCATCTAGTCCAACCCCCCTGCTCGGACAGGAGACCCTTACAGAATCCCAGACTAAAAGAGTCGGAAGGGAGCTTGGAGGTCATCTAGTCCTCCCTGCCCGCATCTCAACTTTTTCCTGCTTGTTCAAGCTCCTCCCCCTCGACAGCCAGGTTACCCCCAAAACACGGGTCCGATGGTCGTCTACTAACTCAAAGCCTCCCTAGTGTGTGTGTGTGTGTGTCCTTACCGCAGTGGGAGGGGCCACGGAGACCCGCCTTGGCTTTTCCGAAGTCCACGGGCTGGAAAGAAGACCACGAGAGGTTTGGTTACTAGACCTCATGAAGGCGCGGCGGAAGATGGTAGGGAAGCCAGAGGCGGCCGGCGGGGGGGGGCGGGTGTGTGTCCAGCCAACCCTGATCTGCTGGCGTCAAAATCCAGGCGGGCCAAGGGCCGTGAACGCCATTCCGTCCTTACCTGAGGATGTCAGGTGACGGCCCGCGGCTGGCAGCCATGCAGCCGATCTCGTCGCTGCCATCCGGGCAGTCAGCCGCTCCGTCGCATCTCTGAGCGGCCTCGAGGCAGAGATCGGAAAAGGCACAGGGGAAGTGGGGCACCGGGCAGCCCTCCGGGGTGGGGGGCTCCATAGAGGGGGCCACACCTGCGAAGGGGGAGCCAGGACAGGAGCTGCTTGCCTACCTGTTGTTGCAGGTGAAGGACAGGAGGGGCAGTGGAGAGGCAGCGGGGCACACTCCGAGAAGGCCCTGCTTGTATGGATGTGTCAGAGACACAGGTTGCCGTGGGCTACACATTGCCCACCCACCCACCCACCCACAATGGCTGAACTAGGTGAACGAGCCATTTCATTACAGGAAAGTCTTGACTTACGGCCGCAAGCGAACCCAAAATGGAATGGAACAGAACAGAACAGAATCGAATCGAAAATAGAATGGAACAGAACAGAAAATAGAACAGAACAGAAAAGAACAGAAAATAGGACAGAACAGAACAGAATGAAAGAGACAATAGAATGGAATGGAACAGAATAGAATAGAATAGAATAGAAAATAGAAAATAGAAAGGAACCGAACAGGACAGGACAGGACAGAACAGAATAGACAACAGACAATAGAACGGAATAGAATACAATAGAAAAGTTTAGAAAACAGAACAGAATAGAATAGAAAATAGGAAATAGAGTGGAACAGAACAGAACAGGATAGAACAGAACAGAAGATAGAATGGAACAGAACAGAACAAAATAAAATAGACGATAGAATGGAATGGAACAGAATAGAATAGAAAATAGAAAATAGAATGGAACAGGACAGGACAGGACAGAACAGGACAGAACAAAATAGACTATAGACAATAGAATGGAATAGAATATAATAGAAAAGATTAGAAAACAGAACAGAACAGAACAGAATAGACATTAGAAAATAAAATGGAACAGAGCGGAACAGAACAGAATAGAATAGACAATAGAAAATAGAATGGAACAGAACAGAGAACAGAATAGAATAGAAAATAAAATAAAATAGAACAGAATAGAATAGAACAGAGAAGAATAGAATAGGGCAATAGAACGGAACGGAATGGAACAGAACAGAACAGGATAGAACAGAACAGAAGATAGAATGGAACAGAACAGAACAGAATAAAATAGATGATAGAATGGAATGGAACAGAATAGAATAGACAATAGAAAATAGAATGGAACAGGACAGGACAGGACAGAACAGGACAGGACAAAATAGACTATAGACAATAGAATGGAATAGAATATAATAGAAAAGATTAGAGAAGAACAGAACAGAACAGAATAGACAATAGAAAATAAAATGGAACAGAGCGGAACAGAACAGAATAGAATAGACCATAGAAAATAGAATGGAACAGAATGGAGAACAGAATAGAATAGAAAATAAAATAAAATAGAATAGAACAGAGAAGAATAGAATAGGGCAATAGAACGGAACGGAATGGAACAGAACAGGATAGAACAGAACAGAAGATAGAATGGAACAGAACAGAACAGAATAAAATAGACGATAGAATGGAATGGAACAGAATAGAATAGACAATAGAAAATAGAATGGAACAGGACAGGACAGAACAGGACAGAACAAAATAGACTATAGACAATAGAATGGAATAGAATATAATAGAAAAGATTAGAACAGAACAGAATAGACAATAGAAAATAAAATGGAACAGAACAGTGAACAGACTAGAACAGAAAAGAAAATAGAACAGAACAGAATAAAATAGACGATAGAATGGAATGGAACAGAATACAATAGAAAAGAATAGAAAATAAAATGAAAGAATGGAACAGAACAGAATAGAACAGAACAGAAAAGAGCAGAGGAGAATAGAATAGGACAATACAGTACAATAGAGCGGAAAGGAATAGAAAAGAAAAGAATGGAAAATAGAATGGAACAGAACAGAACAGAATAAAATAGACAATAGAATGGAACGGAACAGAATAGAATAGAAAATAGAATGGAATGGAGTATAATAGAAAAGATTAGACAACAGAACAGAACAGAATAGAATAGAATGGCAGAGTTAGAAGGGACCCTGGAGGTCTTCTAGTCCAACCCCTGTACCCTTTCAGACCAGATGGTTGTCCATTTTCTTTGTCAAAACTTCCGTTGTCGGAGCATTCACAATTTCTGGTGGCGAGCTGTTCCACTGATTAACTCCACCAACCTCCCACCCTGGATAGGAGAGGTTTTGTGCTGCCGCATCTCCAGTTTGTCCACTCACCGCACCGCAGCTCATCCGAGAAGTCCCCACAGTCGTCGACTCCATTGCAGATGGCCCCATGGTGCCCGGCAGGCACACACCGTCCATTCCGGCACTGGAACTCACCAGCCCAGCAAGGCCTCCATTCTGGGGGGGACGTGGGCCAGCCTGGTTGCTCCGGGGAAACTGAAAGAGAGAGGGATTGAGGATCTCAATCTGAAATAATACGGAACAGAACAGAACAAAACAGAATAGATGGAATGGAACAGGACAGAACAGAATAAAATATGTGGAACGGAATGGAACGGATCGGAACAGAACAGAGCAGAAAAGAATAGACTAGAATAGAATACGTGGAATGGAACAGAACAGAATAGAATATGTAGAATGGAACAGAACAGACAGAATAGAATAGAATAGAATAGAATACGTGGAATGGAATGGAATAGAACAGAACAGACAGAACAGAATAGAATAGAATATGTAGAATGGAATGATCAGAACAGAATAGAATATGTGCAATGGAACAGAACAGAACAGAATAGAATATGTGGAATGGAATAGAACAGAACAGGACAGACAGGAGAGGACAGAATAGAATATGTGGAATGTAATTTAATGTAATGTAATAGAAGAGAAGAGAATGGAATGGAACGGAATGGAACGGAATGGAACGGAACAGAATAGATGGAATGGAATGGAATGGACCGGAATGGAATAGAACATAATAGAATAGAATAGAATATGTGGAATGGAATGGATTGGAAAAGAACAGAACAGAACAGAACAGAATAGGTGGAATGGAACAGAACAGAATAGAATACGTGGAATGGAATGGAATAGAAGAGACAGAACAGAATAGAATATGTAGAAAGGAACTGATAGGAACAGAACAGAATAGAATATGTGGAATGGAATAGAACAGAACAGAATAGAATATGTGGAATGGAATAGAACAGAACAGAACAGACAGGACAGAACAGAATAGAATATGTGGAATGGTAATGGAATGGAATGGAATGGAACGGAACAGAATAGATGGAATGGAATGGAACGGAACGGAACGGAATAGGACAGGACAGAACAGAACAGAACAGAACAGAACAGAACAGAATAGAATAGAATAGAATATGTGGAATGGAATGGAATGGATTGGAACAGAACAGAAAAGAACAGAATAGAATATGTGGAACGGAACAGAACAGAACAGAATAGGTGGAATGGAATGGAATAAAACGGAACAGACAGAACAGAACAGAACAGAATAGGTGGAATGGAATGGGCCTGTATTTGTGACAGTCACAGTGTCCCGGCGTCTTTCGGGTTAGCGAAGTCCACAGGGGAGCTGGGATTCACTTAACAACCGCATCACAAAGTTAACAACTGCCAGGATTCACTTAACAACAGGAGCAAGAAAGGTCGTCAACTGTCTCACTTAGCAAGAAGTATTGGCGGCTCAATTGTGAACTTAAGTCGAGGACTATCTGTATAGGGTTCCCTGCTCGAGCAGGGGGATTGGACGAGATGACCTCCACGGTCCCTTCCAACTCTGCCCTTCTATGATGATGATGATGATGATACACAGTTTCCATGGTTACAAATAAATCCAGGGATGCCAGTGTCCACAAAACACGGCAAGAGGGTGCCAGGATCCCCACAACGCCCTAAACCCAGCATGCTGACCCACTGAGTTCATCTCAAGGGTGGTGTGAAGCAACCGAAAGGTCCCCTTCCAGGGCTTAGCTGCAGAGTCCACAAATTGTGTCACATTTGTCTCCCTTCCTTCCTCTTTGGCCCACCCGAAGGCAGAGCCCGCCCGGAAATCCCGGCTCCCACCTTTTCCGCAACCCAGCAACTCCAGGCGCAGAAAGATTCCGTTGTGGAAGTCGTGGGGAAGGAGGCGCACGTGCCGGGCGGGCACCATGCGCTGGAAGGTCCTGGCGACGGGCGTGGAGTCGTCCGCGTTTCCTTGGAAGAGCTGGGGAGGAGGAAGTGCGAGAGATGCGCAGGGTGGCCTAGCGGTTAAGGCACGCCAGGCTAGAAAGCGGGAGACAGGGAGTTCTAGTCCTGCCTGAGGCATGAAAGCCAGCTGGGTGTCTTTGGGCCAATCACCAGGCGACGGGGAGTTCTAGTCCCACCTGAGGCATGAAAACTGGCTGGGTGACTTTGGGCCAATCACCAGGAGACTGGGAGTTCTAGTCCCGCCTGAGGCATGAAAGCCAGCTGGATGACTTTGGGCCAATTGCCAGGCGACGGGGAGTTCTAGTCCCGCCTTAGGCATGAAAGCCGGCTGGGTGACTTCGCGCCAATCACCAGGAGAAGGTGAGTTCTAGTCCTGCCTGAGGCATGAAAGACAGCTGGGTGACTTTGGGCCAATCACCAGGCGACGGAGAGTTCTAGTCCTGCCTTAGGCATGAAAGCCGGCTGGGTGACTTTGGGCCAATCACCAGGCGATGGGGAGTTCTAGTCCCACCTTAGGCATGAAAGCCGGCTGGGTGACTTTGGGCCAATCACCAGGCGATGGAGAGTTCTAGTCCCACCTTAGGCAGGAAAGCCATCTGCGTGACTTTGGGCCAATCACCAGGCGACGGGGAGTTCTAGTCCCGCCTGAGGCATGAAAACTGGCTGGGTGACTTTGCGCCAATCACCAGGTGACAGGGAGTTCTAGTCCCACCTGAGGCACGAAAGCCGGCTGGGTGACTTTGGGCCAATCACCAGGAGACGGAGAGTTCTAGTCCCGCCTTAGGCATGAAAGCCAGCTGGGTGTCTTTGGGCCAATCACCAGGCGATGGGGAGTTCTAGTCCCACCTGAGGCATGAAAGCCAGCTGGGTGACTTTGGGCTAATCACCAGGAGAAGGTGAGTTCTAGTCCCGCCTGAGGCATGAAAGCCGGGTGGGTGACTTTGGGCCAATCGCCAGGCGACGGGGAGTTCTAGTCCCGCCTGAGGCACGAAAGCCAGCTGGGTGACTTTGGGCCAATCACCAGGAGACTGGGAGTTCCAGTCCCCCCTTAGGCATGAAAGCCGGCTGGGTGACTTTGGGCCCATCACCAGGCGACGGGGAGTTCTAGTCCTGCTTCCGACCATAAAAAACTGGCTGGGTGAGTTTGGGCCAGTGAGTTCAAGTCTGTGATTCTAGATGACCTCCACGGTCCCTTCCAACTCTGTGATTCTACTTGATCTCTTTCCCCATCTTGCCCTGCTCTCTGCGACCAAATTATCCCCATCTCAGAAGCGGCCATCCAAGGTCTGTCCAAGAAGGAGGGTTCCCCTACTCCAAAGAGGTTTACATGCCAAGCCTTCAGCTTTGGACCTGCCACCCGGTTCCAGAAGATTAGGAATCCCCCGATCTCCTCTGCCCAGAACGATCCCTCCTGAAGAGGAGATGCCAACCTTCGCTTCGGGCCTGGCGGTTCTAGCAGACAGTTCTCGGTAGTCGTGCCATCTCTCACCATCCAGGCTGAACTGGAGGAAGAAGCTGGTCACGTAGGCATCAGAGGTCCCTGCTCCTTGGATCACGACCCCTGGGGAAGACGGAGAGAATTCGATCAATGGAAGATAAGATAAGATGAGACGAAACGAGACGAGACGAGACGAGACGAAATGAGATGATAAGATGATAAGACAAGACAAGACAAGATGCTAAGGTGAGATGAGATGAGATGAGATGATAAGATCAGATAGGACAAGACAAGGCAAGGCGAGAAAAGATGCTAAGGTAAGATGAGATAAGATGAGATGAGATGATAAGATAGGATAAGACAAGACAAGACAAGATAAGATGATAAGACAAGGCAAGACGAGATGAGATGAGATGAGATGATAAAATAGGACAAGACAAGGCAAGGCAAGACAAGATGCTAAGGTAAGATGAGATAAGATGAGATGAGATGATAAGATAGGACAAGACAAGGCAAGGCAAGACAAGATGCTAAGGTAAGATGAGATAAGATGAGATGAGATGAGATGAGATGAGATGAGATGAGATGATAAGATAGGATAAGACAAGACAAGACAAGATAAGATGATAAGACGAGATGAGATGAGATGAGATGAGATGAGATGATAAGATAGGATAGGATAAGACAAGACAAGACAAGATGATAAGACAAGACAAGACGAGATGAGATGAGATGAGATGATAAGATAAGATAGGACAAGACAAGACAAGGCAAGGCAAGATGCTAAGGTAAGATGAGATAAGATGAGATGAGATGAGATGAGATGATAAGATAGGATAAGACAAGACAAGGCAAGACAAGATGCTAAGGTAAGATGAGATGAGATGAGATGAGATGAGATGATAAGATAGGATAAGACAAGACAAGACAAGATAAGATGATAAGACAAGACAAGATGAGATGAGATGAGATGAGATGATAAGATAAGATAGGACAAGACAAGGCAAGGCAAGACAAGGCAAGATGCTAAGGTAAGATGAGATAAGATGAGATGAGATGAGATGATAAGATAGGATAAGGCAAGACAAGATGATAAGATAAGACAAGATGAGATGAGATAAGATGAGATAAGATGATAAGATGAGGTGAGGTGAGGTGAGAGGAAACGAGACAAGATGAGACAATGAATTGGCTATGGAGAGTTGGCCACGATGAATTGGCTACGCCGAGCTGGCCACGACAAATTGGCTACGCCGAGCTGGCTGTGACGAATTGGCCACGGCGAGTTGGCCACGACGAATTGGCTACGCTGAGCTGGCTGTGACAAATTGGCTACAGCAAGTTGGCCATGACGAGTTGGCTACGCTGAGCTGGCCGTGACGAATTGGCCATGGCGAGTTGGCTGTGATGAGTTGGCCACGGTGAGTTGGCTGTGACGGGTTGGCCACGGTGAGTTGGCCGGGACGAATTGGCCACGGCGACTTGGCTGCGATGAATTGGCCACAGCAAGTTGGCCTGGATGAACTGGCCATGGCGAGTTGGGCATGATGAATTGGCCATGGCGAGTTGGCCGTGACGAATTGGCTACGGCAAGTTGGCCAGGATAAGTTGGCCACAGCGATTTGGCTGTGATGAATTGGCCACGGTGAGTTGGCCGTGACGAATTGGCCACGGCAAGTTGGCCAGGATGAATTGGCTATGCCGAGCTGGCCGTGACGAATTGGCTATGGCAAGTTGGCCGTGACGAATTGGCTACGGCAAGTTGGCCGTGACAAGTTGGCTACGGTGACTTGGCTGTGACGAATTGGCCACTTCGAGTTGGCCGTGACAAATTGGCCACGGTGAGTTGGCCACGACAAATTGGCCATGGCGAGTTGGCCCGGACAAACCGGCCACGGCGAGTTGGCCGGGATGAATTGGCCACTTTGAGTTGGCTGTGATGAATTGGCTGCGGTGAGTTGGCTGGGACCAGTTGGCCACGGCGAGTTGGCCGGGACAAGCTGTCCCATTCCCTCCAGACCAGGCGCCTTACCTGTCAGGTTCCTGGCCTCGCCCAGATCCACTTGCAGGAAGGGAGGCCGGGACAGCAGCTCTGGATACACTTCGGCTGGCGGGGCCCAACCCTGCAAATCAGACCCAGGCAGAAGGCGCCCGAGCCGAGCGGCGTGCGCCGGGTTCTCCGGCTGCTGCGCGGAGGCCGTGAAGCTGGCGTCCGGCAGCGAGGCGATGGCCAGAGGCCCATAGCAAACGTCTACGTCGAAAGAAGAGGGCAGGAATATGGTCAGCGGAGGGGGGGAAAAGCTGAGACGCACAGGACCATCCACACAAGAGGACCGCCTGCTACGCCGACTGACTTACCGCCAAGCGGAGGCAGCGGGTACGTGCGGAGTGGGGGAGCCGTGGGGACGGGAGCGGAGATGGCTGGGGTGGTACCGAGGGATCCCAGAGGGGGAGCACTGGGGACGGCTGTCCGGTTCTCCCCTGCAAGAGAAGACAGTCCCGAGTTGGAAAGGGTCCTTGGAGGTTATTATTATTATTATTATTATTATTATTATTATTATTATTATTATTATTATTATTATTATTATTATTATTATTATTTATTCAATTTGTATTCCGCCCTTCTCCCGAAGGACTCAGGGCGGTTAACAGGGCATATATAAATACAGTACAAAAATTAAAAAGAAATTAAACAAATGCCCAATTAAAATACAATAACAATAAAAACATTAAAAAAAACCCATTAAAAAACCCTAAGGTTCCCCCTCAGGCCAGACCAGCTAGTTCAAATAGGTGGGTCTTCAGCCCGCGCCGGAAGGATCGAAGGTCCGATGCCATCCGGAGCTCAACCGGCAGTTGATTCCATAACGCCGGAGCGCCCACAGAGAAGGCCCTCCCCCTGGGGGCCGCCAGCCGACATTCCCTGACCGGAGGCACCCTGAGGAGGCCCTCTCTGTGGGAACGCACAGGGCGGAGGGGAGTTGACGCCGGCAGCAGGTGGTCCCCGAGGTACCCCGGACCCATGCCATGTAAGGACTTAAAGATCATAACCAAAACCTTGAACCTCACCCGGAAGACAACTGGTAACCAATGTAGCTCGCGGAGCAAAGGTGTAACATGGGAGTACCGGGAAACTCCCAAGACAACTCTCGCGGCCGCATTCTGTACCAGTTGGAGCCTCCGAGTGGTCTTCAAGGGAAGCCCCATGTAAAGAGCATTGCAGTAGTCCAGACGAGAGGTCATGAGCGCATGAGTGACCGTACACAGGGCATCCCGGTCCAGATAGGGCCGCAACTGGCGCACCAGGCGAACCTGGGCGAAAGCCCCCCTAGTCACGGCCACTATATGGTCTTCCAGAGTAAGTCGTGAATCTAGGAGGACTCCCAAGTTGCGAGCCCTATCCACGGGGGGTAAGGTTATCCAGTCCAACCCCCCCTGTTCCAGCCAGCACACCTGGAGAGGAGTGGACATCAACCCCCAGAATTCCCCAGCCAGTGGGCTTTAAAAGATGGGTGGACTTCCGCTCCCAGAATCCTCCAGCTAGCATGCTTTGAGAGGGAGGGACTACAACGCCCAGAATCCCCTAGCCAGCTTGCTTTAAAAGATGGGTGGACTTCAGCTCCCAGAATTCCCCAGCCAGTGTGCTTTAAAAGATGGGTGGACTTCTGCTCCCAGAATCCTCCAGCTAGCATGCTTTGAGAGGGAGGGACTACAACGCCCAGAATCCCCTAGCCAGCTTGCTTTAAAAGATGGGTGGACTTCAGCTCCCAGAATTCCCCAGCCAGTGTGCTTTAAAAGATGGGTGGACTTCTGCTCCCAGAATCCTCCAGCTAGCATGCTTTGAGAGGGAGGGACTACAACGCCCAGAATCCCCTAGCCAGCTTGCTTTAAAAGATGGGTGGACTTCAGCTCCCAGAATTTCCCAGCCAGCATGCTTTGAGAGAGATGGACTACAACTCCCAGAATCCCCTAGCCAGCTTGCTTTAAAAGATGGGTGGACTTCAGCTCCCAGAATCCTCCAGCCAGCATGCTTTGAGAGAGATGGACTACAACTCCCAGAATCCCCTAGCCAGCTTGCTTTAAAAGATGGGTGGACTTCAGCTCCCAGAATTTCCCAGCCAGTGTGCTTTAAAAGATGGGTGGACTTCAGCTCCCAGAATCCTCCAGCCAGCATGCTTTGAGAGAGATGGACTACAACTCCCAGAATCCCCTAGCCAGCTTGCTTTAAAAGATGGGTGGACTACAACTCCCAGAATCCCCTAGCCAGCTTGCTTTAAAAGATGGGTGGACTTCAGCTCCCAGAATCCTCCAGCCAGCATGCTTTGAGAGAGATGGACTACAACTCCCAGAATCCCCTAGCCAGCTTGCTTTAAAAGATGGGTGGACTACAACTCCCAGAATCCCCTAGCCAGCTTGCTTTAAAAGATGGGTGGACTTCAGCTCCCAGAATTTCCCAGCCAGCATGCTTTGAGAGAGATGGACTACAACTCCCAGAATCCCCTAGCCAGCTTGCTTTAAAAGATGGGTGGACTTCAGCTCCCAGAATCCTCCAGCCAGCATGCTTTGAGAGAGATGGACTACAACTCCCAGAATCCCCTAGCCAGCTTGCTTTAAAAGATGGGTGGACTTCAGCTCCCAGAATTTCCCAGCCAGTGTGCTTTAAAAGATGGGTGGACTTCAGCTCCCAGAATCCTCCAGCCAGCATGCTTTGAGAGAGATGGACTACAACTCCCAGAATCCCCCAGCCAGCTTGCTTTAAAAGATGGGTGGACGTCAACTCCCAGAATTCCCTAGCTGGCATGCTTTAAGGGGGGGTGTACTTCCACTCCCAGAATCCCCCAGCCGGTGTGGTTTAAGAGAGGTCCCAGAATTCCCCAGCTGGCATGTTTTAAGAGGGGCGGACTTCAGGTCCCAGAATTCTCCAGCCAGCCTGCTTTGAGAGGGGAGGACTTCCACTCCCAGAATTCCTCAGACAGCGTGCTTTAAAAGAGGGGCGGACTTCCACTCCTGGAATTGCCCAGCCAGAGGAATTCTGGGAGTTGAAGTCCACCCCTCCTAAAGCTACTGAGGTTGAGCAACGCTGCGTAAGCTAAAGTTAAAAGGTAAAGGTTCCCCTGCACATGCGTGCTAGTCGTTTCCGACTCTAGGGGCCGGTGCTCATCTCCGTTTCAAAGCCGAAGAGCCGGCGCTTGTCCGAGGACGTCTCCGTGGTCATGTGGCCGGCATGACTAGACGCCAAAGGCGCACGGAACGCTGTTACCTTCCCACCGGAGCGGTCCCTATTTTTCTACTTGCATTTTTTACGTGCTTTCGAACTGCTAGGTTGGCAGGAGCTGGGACGCGTAACAGGCGCTCACTCTGCTACGCGGCACTCGGGATTCGACCCGCCCAACTGCCGACCTTCTGATCGACAAGCTCAGCGTCCTAACCCACGGGCGGTGGCGATACCAAACCTGTGCCGTCTCCACCCCGCAACCTCGTCCCCCCTTTAGGACTTACCCCCTTCCATGCAGTAACAACAGGCGTCCGCGCGGCCTTTCACCAGCACCCGGCCCTGCGGGAAGAAACGAGGTGGGTCAGAAGGAGAAGCCGACGCCTCCGGAGCTCCGAAAAGCAGGAACGGGGGTCCAAGCTGACCTCGGGACAGCCCACCGTGCTGTAAGGACAGTACTGGGAACACTGGACGGTGAGATTGGGCAAACACTGGCACACTTGGCACTGGCCCGAACGCCAACGGTCGCCAATGGCGTGTGTACGGCCGTGGTGTTCACATTCTTCGCAGGGCTCCGTCTGGCATCTGCAAAAGATGGGAAAGAGGCATCGTTTGACCCGCACGCGACGTAGACGAGCGGTGCGGCGTGGAAGGGTGGAGAAAACGCCCACGCACCCACACCCGCACCCACTGTTGCGAGAAGGAGAGAAGGGCAACAAAGCTTCGGCGGTCCTCCGCAGTACAAAAGAAGACGTCGAGACTCTGGAAAGAGCGGCGAGAAGAGCAACGTTAGAGGATTAGGGGACCGACGCGTAAGACGAAGGGTGGAAGAAATCGGGTATGTCTAGCTTAACGGTGGCTCGGTGGGTTAGGACGCTGAGCTTGTCGATCAGAAGGTCGGCAGTTTGGCGGGTCGAATCCCGAGTGCCGCGTAGCAGAGTGAGCGCCGGTTACGCGTCCCAGCTTCTGCCAACCTAGCAGTTCGAAAGCACGTAAAAAAAGGCAAGTAGAAAAATAGGGACCGTGACGGTGGGAAGGTAACAGCGCTCTGTGTGCCTTTAGGCATCTAGTCATGCCAGCCACGTGACCACGGAGATGTCCTCGGACAAGCGCTGGCTCTTCGGCTTTGAAACGGACATGAGCACCGGCCCCTAGAGTCGGAAACGACTAGCACGCGTGTGCGGGGGAACCTTTACCTTTTAGTTTAACGGAAAGAAGAATCGGGGAGGGGGACACGAGGGCCGTCCCGCAATATTTGAGGGGCTGCCGCAAGCGAAAGGGAGTCCGACTGTTCTCCAAAGCAGCTGAGGGTGGGAGAAGAAGCGACGGATGGAAAAAAAAAAAGCTAATCAAGGAGAGAACAGCTTGAAACCAAGGAGAAGGTTCATGGCACTGAGGACAATTCACCAGTGGAACTGCCTGCCACCGGACGTCCGGGGTGATCCGATACTCCAGGTTCTCAAGAAGAGATTGGAGGGTCATTTGTACAGGATAGTAGAACAGGGCCAATGGCGTAGCGTGGGGGGTGCAGGGGGGGCCGGCCGCACCGGGCGCAACATCTGGGGGGGCGCGCTCGCCCTGAGCTGCTCAGGGAGCCCCAAGGGCTGCACAGAGTCGGCTTGGCTCCGCTCTCGAGCTGCTCTTTCTTGCAAAGCAAAACGAGTCCGGCAGGTGAGATGGGCGGCCACATAAATTGAATAAAATAAATAGAAGCGCCCAACTCTCCGCCCAGGCTCAGGCCAACCGCAAAAGCCCCGCAGGCGCCCCGGTAGGCTTGGCCGAGCGAAGACGGACCCACTGGCCGGCCGGCCTAGCTTCATGCGCATGCGTGGCTTTATTTAGCGGGGCTCACGTGCGAGCTTGAATGCAGCGGCTCTTGCAGGTCGGAGCCCTGCCCAGCCGCCCTCGAGAGGGACCCGGAAGCATCCCGCATGCGCGCGACTCTTCTTGGAAAGTCTACGCCGCTGCGGGGCGCGTCTTTTCGGCGGTGCCATGACGTCACTTGCCTTGCCCCGGGTGCTGACAACCCACACTACGCCACTGAACAGGGCTCTCCGACCTTTACGGTTTGGTGGGGCGGGGGGGGAGAGAGGGGAACCGGCCCACACAAGCGGCGGTCCCACGTGCACGCCTACGCTGGCTAATCACTCGCGCAGCCCAATTCTGAACGGGGGCTGGGGACCCCCTACAGTAAAAGGTCGCCTGCTGGAGCAGAGGGTGGGAACAGAAGACCTCCATGGTCCCTTCCAACTCTGTTATTCAAAGGAGGAGGAGGAGGAGGAGGAGGAGGAGGAGGAGGAGGAGGAGAGAAGAGTCTTCTGCTTGAGCATGGGGTTGGACTAGAAGACCTGCACGGTCCCTTCCAACTCTGTTAGGAGGAGGAGGAGGAGGAGGAGGAGGAGGAGGAGGAGGAGGAGGAGGAGGAGGAGGAGGAGGAAGAAGAGGAGGAGGAGGAGGAGGAGGAGGAGGAGGAGGAGGAGGGAAGAGTCTTCTGCTTGAGCATGGGGTTGGACTAGAAGACCTCCACAGTCTCTTCCAACTCTGTTATGAGGAGGGGGAGGGGCAGGAGGAGGAGGAGGAAGAGGAGGAAGAGAAAGAGGAGGAGGAGGAAGAGGAAGAGGAAGAAGAGGAAGAGGAGGAGGAAGAGGAAGAGGAAGAGGAAGAGGAGAGTAAAGTCTTCTGCTTCAACATGGGGTTGGACTAGAAGACCTGCACGGTCCATTCCAATGCTGTTACGAGGAAGAGGAGGAGGAGGAGGAGGAGGAGGAAGAGAGGAGAACAGCCAGCTGACTTGGTCAATACAGGTAGTCCTCAACCTATGACAACAGTCGAGCCCAAAATTCTGTTGTTAAGTGAGACCTTTGTCGGGAGCTTTGCCCCATCTTCCCGATCTTTCTTGCCGCAGTTCCTAAGCGAGTCGTTGCAATTGAAAAGTTAGTAACCAGCTGTTAAGCGAGCAGGGGGTTGGACTAGAAGACCTCCAAGGTCCCTTCCAACTCTATTATTCTATTCTATTCTATTCTGTTCTATTCTATTCTATTCTATTCTATTCTGTTCTGTTCTGTTCTGTTCTGTTCTGTTCTGTTCTGTTCTGTTCTGGTTCTGGTTCTGTTCCTTTTGCTCTGCTTGTCAGAAGGTCGCCAAAGAGGATCGGGTGAGCCCTGGGACACTGCGACCGTCGTAAACACGAGTCAGTCGCCCAGGCTCTGAATTTTGATCGTGCGACCGCGGGGATGCTGAAAGGGTCGCACGTGTGACAAAAATTGCCCTCGGTCCCTCTTGTCAACGCAGTTTGTATGTTCGAACGTTCCCCGAATGGACCGCCGTACGTCGGGGACTAGCTGTGTAGGTAGCCTGCAATAAACGCGCAGCGCTTCTGAACACTGGACCCCGGCGTGCGGCGACTGACACGGTTGCTTCCTCGCAGTGGGAGGACCTGTCTGGTTTTCTACGTGGGGCAGGGGGAGGGGGAGTCGGCTCACCTCCGGGCCTTGCGGTAGATGCCGCGACACTGACGACCGTTGCCGTGCTTGCTCGGGTTGTTGGGACTGCGGAAGGACCACTGGATGCTCTGCACCCCGCAGGGACCCAGGCACTCGCCCCACGGCGACCAGGCCGACCAGCCGCAGTTCACTGGAGACCAAAGCTGACTCAGTTTCTCCTTCGGGGAAGGGAAGACGACCCCCGCCCCATCCGCGGCACGGGGCTGACCTGTACACTCCGGGTTCTGCCGGCAGCGTTTGATCTGACCGTCCTGGCACGTGCAGATCCGGCAGTTGACCTTGACCAGCTGGCCAGGCCAGTAGCGGACGCCGCCCACCTGGCAGGGGCACTCTCGTGGGCGCACGCACTGCTGCTCGCTGTTGAAGACCAGGCCTTCGGGACACCAGCAGCCTGCAGGGGAACAGGGGGGTGGAACAGCAGCCGAAGAACGGAAGAGCCGATTAGCAGAAGGAGAGAATGACCGACTAGCAGAATAACCGAAAAACAGAATGGCGGAATAACAGAACAGCACAATAATAGAATAGCAGAATAATAGAATAACCAAATAGCAGATTAACACCAAAATAACAGAATAGCAGAATAGCAGAAAAGCACAATAATAGAATACCAGAATAATAAAATAACCGGATAGCAGAATAACAATAGCTGAATAACAGAATAGCAGATTAGCAGAATAACAGAACAGCAGAATAACAGAATAATAGAATAGCAGAATAGCAGAATCACCAAACAGTACAATGACAGAATAGCAGAAAGATAGAATAACAGAATAGCAGAATAACAGAAAAGCACATTAATAGAATACCAGAATAATAAAATAACCGGATAGCAGAATAACAATAGCTGAATAACAGAATAGCAGATTAGCAGAATAACAGAACAGCAGAATAACAGAATAGCAGAATCACCAAATAGTACAATGACAGAATAGCAGAAAGATAGAATAACAGAATAGCAGAATAACAGAATAGAGGAATAGAATCCCAGAATAATAAAATAACAGAATCACAGCATAATAGAATAGTAGAACTACAGAATAACAGAATAGCAGAATAACAATAGCTGAATAACAGAATAGCAGAATAATAGAATAAAAGAATAGCCGGATTAAAGAATAACAGAATAATAAAATAACAGAATCACAGAATAATAGAATAGCAGAACTACAGAATAACAGAATAGCAGAATAACAAAATAGCAGAATAATAAAATAACAGAATAGCAGAATAACAATAGTGCAATGACAGAATAGCAGAATAACAGAATAGCAGAATAACAATAGCTGAATAACAGAATAGCAGATTAGCAGAATAACAGAATAGCAGAATAGCAGAATAATAGAATAACAGAATAGCCGGATTAAAGAATAACAGAATAATAAAATAAGAGAATCACAGAATAATAGAATAGCAGAACTACAGAGTAACAGAATAGCAGAATAACAATAGCTGAATAAGAGAATAGCAGATTAGCAGAATAACGGAATAGCAGAATACCAGAATAATAAAATACCAGAATAACAGAATAGCAAAATAACAAAATAGTACAATGACAGAAGAGCAGAATGACAGAAGAACAGAAAAGCAGAATAACAAAATAGAACAACAGAATAACAGAATAATAAAATGACCGAATCACAGAATGACAGAATAGCAGAATTACAAAATGACAGAATAGCTGCAGTATGATAGAATAACAGAATAGCACAATAACAGAATAGAAGATTAACACGATAGGAGAATGACAGAATAGGAGAATAACAGAATAGCAGATTAACAGAATAATAGAATAACAGAATAACAGAATAGCAGAATAATAGAATAGCAGAATAATAGAATAACAGAATAGCAGAATAACAGAATAACAAAATAGCAGAATAATAAAATAACAGAATAGCAGAATAACAATAGTGCAATGACAGAATAGCAGAATAACAGAATAGCAGATTAACAGAATAATAGAATAGCAGAATAACAGAATAGCAGAATAATAGAATAGCAGAATAGCAGAATAATAGAATAACAGAATAGCAGAATAAAAGAATAGAGGAATACAATAACAGAATAATAAAATAACAGAATCACAGAATAATAGAATAGCAGAACTACAGAGTAACAGAATAGCAGAATAACAAAATAACACCGTCGGGAGGGACCTCCGAGGTCTTCCAGCCCAACCCCCTTCCTCCAGCAAGACAAATGGGCGGGAGATCTAACCAGACTGAGTCTCTGGGCGCCTGAGTCCAGCGGATGGACACCGAAGCTTATATTGAGCGACACCCGCCCCCCAGAGATTCAGCCGCCCCCCCACCTACCTGGTCGGCAGGGCCTGTCCTTCCGGCATCTTGTACGGCTGGAGAGCTCGGCGCAGGAGGTGGGACAAGGGGCGCACTTCTGGCTCACCAACTCCCCCGGGCAAGTGGAGGCATTGAGACAGTCCTCCCGTTGACACAACTCTGCGGAGAGAAGCAGCTGAAAAGCTCTGTTCTACTTTCCGACCGGTGTTTTTCTGCCGATTCATTCTGACCGATCAGGGAGCCCGGCCTCACACACACACACACACACACACACACACACACGGAGGAGCGTCCTGTCATTCTGCAGGGCCAAAAATGAATGCCCGGTGCCGGTAGCCCTCGACTTCAAACGACCAAATTGGTTAAGCGCGCTCCGCCTCACCGGACGGCAACTTGCCGCCGTTGTGAAGGAACTGCCGCAGTTCTCAGGGTAGGCCAGAGGTGTCAAACTCAAGGCCCGCGGGCCAGATCTGGCCCAGGATGTGTGTTAGGTCTGGCCCGCGGGGCCACCCTGGAGTCGGTGAGGAGCCGGGCCCCGCCACCGTGGCTCTGGCCTGCCTCGGCCTGGCCGGGTGCGCCCCCCTGAGCACAGGCACAGGAGCTGGTGAGCAAATGGGGGGGCTGGCAGCGCCTGCGAGCAGCTGCAGCTCGTTGGTCCATTGGCTGCTCATTGTCCAGCAGTGACGGCCAACTGGATGTCAGCCCGGGGTAACCAATAAACAGCGGTTGGCCCCACCCCACCCGCACTGCACTTGCGCATCTCGGCACCCTGCAGCCAGGCCACCCCGCCCAGCCCCGCTCCTCCAGCCTGTTCTCCGCTCCTCCAGCTTCCGTGAGTCCTTGTCGTACTCACACAGAGAAACCCTTCTTCCAACAAGCGGGCAGCAACCGCAAGAAAAAGCGACCCCTTTTCATTCTTCACAGACCCGAGGCAGTGTCCAAGGCCAACCGACCCAATCCACAGAAACTCGGATCCTCGACGCGAGCGGTTGCCTTCGGCAACCAGCGCCTCTCACACCTTCCCTTTTGTGATTCAGCCCAGGCCTGGCTTCCTAACGCCTTCTCCTCTGCCTTTGGAGCCGCCCCACTGCATTCCCCTGTCCTGCTCTCTTCTTGACGGCGCTTTCGTGCCTCCTGGATATCTGTGGTTCGTCGCTGTCCAACTCAGCTGTGTCTCAGCCTGAGCGCGAGTAGAGGGGCCGGGCTCCTCGTCAGACTGTAAGTCTTGGGAACTCCTCAAAGCCTTCCTCTGACTCTAATGTCACTCCAGGCCCCTCCTCCTCCTCCTCCTCCTCTGATTCCTCAGACTCAGCTGCTGGATCCCACCGGCTGGCGAGGAATCACAACACAGCCCGGGAAGTCCGCAAGCCCAGAGGGGAAGCCGCCATCGCAGCCCGGTGGGTGGAGCAGCCATGTCGGAGAAGCACCGATGAGCCTCACACACACACACACACACACACACACACACACACACACTGTCCTCCTGCACCCACCATGAGCAATCTGGCCAAGGCAGGTGAGCACAGTAGCAGTAGCCACAAGGTAAGCGCGGCCGGGAACCAGTCAGAGAAGCAAAGCTGGGCTGCGGAGTTCCTGGCCCCTGGAAGCTCAAGGTCTGGGCTGGGCACTTGAGGGCAACTATAATGCTGCTGTGGCCCTCAATGAAATTGAGTTTGACACCCCTGGGTTAGGTACGCAGTTGTGAAGTAAATTGGGCTTCCCCACTGACTTTGCTTGTCAGAAAGTCGCAAAAAGAGGACCACGTGACCAAAGGACACCGCGACTGTCACAAATACGAGTCAGTTTCCCCGTGTCCGAGTGTTGATCGCGTGACAAACGGGGATGCTGCGTGTGACGAACGGTGCAACGGTGCCGTTGTAACTTCAAACGGTCACGAAACGAACGATTGCAAGGTGAGGGCTACGTGTCGCGATTATCCCGTCCGGCCTTCCGTTGCTTGTTCAGTGTGGAGGGGGGACTGGCCAGCTCTTCCTTTCACCCATCATCCCCAACTGACTTACGGATCTCTATCGAAGCAGCAGATCCGTCCAGCCCTTCGGTACAATGACGGCCTCCGTTTTGAGAGGGGAGGCATTCCCGGTGACGCACCACCACCCCGCGGCAATCCTCGGTGCAGTTGGACCACGTGGCCCACTCACGCCACTGGCCGTCCACTATTTCGGGGAAGAGAGAGAAATTAAGGGGCCACGTAGGAGGGACGGTTCCTGCAAATGGAGCGTCTCCTTGGTCCGACACGTCAGGAGCTACAGAGGAAACTGCACGGCTGCGAACCAACCAAGGTCAGGACCAAATTAGGTCGAACCGGGTGAATGGAGTCCAAGATGCTAAAAGGAGGTGAGGGTCCCAAAGCCCGCCCCCCTTTCTTACCGGGACAAGCCACTAGGAAACACTGCTGGGCCTGGGTTTCCTCTCCGAGGCAGTGACGGAGGACGTCGTCCGCTCGCCGCGTGCAGCTCCTCCGGCGGATCTGGAGGCCCGTCCCGCACGAGCGGCTGCAGATGCTCCAGGGTGCCCAAGGGGTCCAGAGGCCGCAGTCCCGCTCATCAGAGGGCAGCCAACCAGAAGCCTCCGTGCCATCCGCGCAATTGGCCAGACCGTTGCACACCTGCAAGGACGCGCAACCAGGCGTGGCATGAGAGGGCTCCGAAAACAGGAAGAATGGGTGTCCCTCTAGAGTCAGCTGTCGTCCCCTTTCTGCCCCCCTAGGACAATCTCAAATCAATTAGGAATAACAGAATCACAGAGCTGAAAGGAACCCCGGAGGTCATCTAGTCCACCAGTCTCCAACCTTTACAGCTTTCCCGATTGGCAGGGTGAGAGAGAGGATGGTTCTGCCCGAACAGCGGGTGAGAGCATGCGGGTGCAGCTCTGCTTGCACGCACAGCAGGCGGGCTAAGTGCACAGCTCCATTTGTGCAAGCACATCCACCGCTGGTACAAATGGAGCTGCATGCATCCACTTGCCCGCCGATCAGATACACAAGTGGAGTTACATTTGCACCATAACCAGGTGCTGAAACATGCTGCGGTCTGGATCCAAACAAATCCCCAGGGATCCAAACAAATCGCCAGGTTCATTCCATTTCCGAAAATCTCATTTCTCGAATACACGGGGTGGTCCCGTCGAAGCCAAATTAACTCCGGGGTTCCAAGACACCAGTTCATAGAATCAAACAATGTTCTCTTTGGTCACAGCCCTGCCCTCTCACGTAGTCCCCGTAGACAATTTTACTTTGTTATGGGAACCGTCCGCTTCTCCTCCACACCTGCTGCGGTGTCCTTGGAAACGATTCAGGCTCTTTTCAGCAGAATTGTAAAGGTTTCATTTCTCCATCTAAACCTGTGGTGGCGAACTGATGGGACACGTGCCACAGGTGGCACGTAGGAAGCCACCTCTGGGGGCACGCGCGCGGTGGCCCCAGTCCAAGGCCTTCAGCTGGGTTTTGTAAAATCTTTTCACTTTAGGCCTTCGCCGCCGTGTGCATATATATATATATATATATATATATATATATATATATATATATATATATATATATATATATATATCGATTTCAATTAATTTCAACTTCTCGCGGGGGAAAAAAACTATCTTGCAAAGTTGGAATTGATTGATTGCACTTTTTAGCCCCACCCAGTCTGCCGTTACCACCGCAGCCATGCCCACCCAATGGGCCACACCCGCACAATGGGCCATGCCCACCCGGCACCCGCCGATACATAAGTGGGTTTTGTGTTGCAGTTTGGGCACTCGGTCTCTGATCTAAACACTTCTAAAGCAACACACACACACACACACACACACACACACTCAAAGTCAAAACGAAGAGGCACGTAGCTTCCAACGTTCCGTTCTTGACACACGGCCCAGGAGTTGGGGGACCCCTGATTTAGCCCACTCCCTCTGCTGAAGCGGGAAGCCCGATACCGTTTCAGACAAACGGGAGTGAGCACCCACAAGGAGTATCTGTCTCGCGTTCTCCTGCCCAAGAGGATCGGCAGATGAAGTCTCCCACCCCGGCCCGGTGGGCCGAGTCATTCCACGGGTTCGTTCCCGCACTTTGTGAAGTGGGACGCGCTTTCATATTTATTTATTTATTGCTATGTTACTCAGGAGTGACCGAACCCAGAGATTGGATGGAAAGACAGAGGAATTGAGGCAGGGCGAGGCTGCAGGGCAGACTAAGGGCCTCTTACTATTAGTCCTTGATTTACAATCGGTTGTTTAGCGACAGTTCGGCATTACGAGCAATTCCCCCAAAGCTACTTAGCTCCAAAGTTCTGACAGCTGCCTCCCTTGTACGTTGGGTGCTAAGCAACTGGCCCACATTAAGGCCACTGGCGACATCCTGCAGTCACCTTTCGCACACGTTACGATGTCTTTTGCTAAATAATAATAATAATAATAATAATAATAATAATAATAATAATAATAATAATAATAATAATAATAATAATAATAATGTTTACTTCCAATTTTAGCCAGGATACTCCATAACCAAGCACGACGTTGACTTAACAACTGCCGCAAAATAGGCCTGGAAATCGAGTTGCTCGCGTGGGTGCCCAGCTTTGTGAGGTTGCAACTTGTGACCTTAGTGGGCAGGCTCCATTTACAGTTGTAAATCGAGGACTACTTGTACGTCACGTTTTTCTCTACTGTTAATATTCTCGTACGGTTAATCCTCAGCCTACGGCCACGACAAGCCCCCAAATGTCCGTTGCTCAGCGGGGCCTCGTTGAGTGAGTTTTGCCCTGTTTTACGACCTTGCTTGCTGCGGTTGTTAAACGAGCCGCGCGGTTGTTCGGTCAATCCGGCTTCTCCGTTGACTTGGCTTGTTCAAAGGTCGCAAAAAGGGGATCACGTCAGCCCGGGACGCTGCGACCCGTCATCAATGCGAATCAGTCGCCAAGCAGTCTGAATTTTGTTCGTGTGACGCAAGTGTGGAAAATGGCCCTAAGTCACTTTTTTTCTGCCCCGCTGTAGCTTCGAACGGTCGCTAACCGAGTGATTGTAAATGGGAGGACTACCTGCGCTGTCATCGCTGTGTTATTATTATAGATCCCTGCAATCCGTCCAGGGCTACGTAGTCAGAATCAGCGAATAAAGGAATGAAAGGGCAATGAAAGGATAAGCGCGGCGACAGGGAAGGCGAGAAGGAAGGACACCCACCCACACCGATTCCTCACTGCACCTGTTTGAAGGCGATACAGGCGCCGTCGCCACAGGAATATTCCGGACACGGTCCGACTGTCTGATTCTTTCTGCCTGGGGGAGCCGCCGGGATTTCTGTGGGGGTTAGAATCAGCAGCCATCAGAACCAGCAGTACCGTCCCACCCACCATCCACTCCCCCCCCTTGGGTGTCTCCCTTGGCTGACTCCTCAGATTCCCTCCCATTCCCGGCACGTCGGGAACCGGGTGGATCGATGGCTCCGAACGACGGTTCCGAAAGAGATTCGGAGGAGGCTTCAGCTGGGGAACAGACAACCAGCGAAGAGGAGGAAGAGGTGGAGCTGCCTTTTGCACCCGATCCGAGAATATGTAGGGCAGAGAAAGGGCAGGAGCAGCAGAGGTCAGCCAGACTGTACGAGAGGAGAAAGCCTCGCCCTCTTTTTGATGGGCTGCACGGGAAAGCTAGCTATTTATCCCAGCCGAGGCATTGCTGGGAACAACGTATTGGCTTTCCAGCGGCGTGTTCGGTCGTCGTGATTTCCTGCTCCACTCTGGATCGACGCCGTGTTTGGAACCGTGCCTTGAAGACGCTGAACTTTCCGGGTGTGCGGATTTAAGCTTCGCCCGGTGGAGCTATTTGCTTTGAGCACATTTCAGGCGCTTTGTGGACTAGTACAGAGTTCCCCGACCTTTCGGGGTTGGCAGCCCGGAGCTAGGGGAGGGGGGGAGAAGAAGGGATGGGTTTGCAAGAGGGGCAAATGCGCGGGCGGGCGGGCGGGCGGGCGGGCGCACGAACACCCGCTGCTTGCAGAAGTGGGACCAGAAGCCCTCACGCTAGTGGGGCTGCGAGGGCTCGCATGCCATGGGGCCTTGCGAACCAGCCAGCTGGTCACGTGGCCCAGTGGCTAATAGGCTGTGGCCCAGTAGTGGGCTGCGGGCCACAGGTTGCAGACCTCTGGACCAAAAGGCTCTGTGGAGTAACCTTGGCTACTTGTGGCTGGACTTAATTGGTACACTTCTGAATTGTTGAAGGGAATTGCTGGGGAATATTAAAAACTCACTAAATCACAATTACGTGTGTGTGTGTGTTTGTGTGAGCGAGCCAGCACAAAAGGCATCCATTTGCTTGCACGTTAAATGCAATAAAAGACATTTAACAGACGGCTTGGAAGATTGTTTTACCTTTGGGCTTACCTCTTGACTGCATTTTTTTTTTGAATACAGCGAACACATGCCGCATCGGTTGGATTGATGGGTAAATAAATTTCCACATCAGGAGTGCCTTTTGACGTAACACAGCATTTTGATCGCATACCAACGGGAAAGCTTATAATTACTTATCGGCCTGCTGCGCGAGGAGAGGAGAAGGCCTCAGCTATTTTGGACGTCCTTTCGTGTTGCGCGATTGCGTACGGCTGTGCAACGGTATGCTACGGTCGCGCATAATATCGGGTGATTGCAGGAGGCTGCAAACGGGCACAAAGGCAGACCAGTTGCCAATGCTTGGCATGCAATCACGTGACCATGGGGTGTGTGTCTGTGTCTGTGTCTGTGTGTGTGTCTGTGTGTGTGTGTGTCTGTGTGTGTGTGTGTGTGTGTGTGTGTGTCCCGACTGTCAAAACGTCAAATCCAGGTTCCTTACCACAGGCAAGCTCATCTTCTCCCTGGGAGCAGTCAGGCGAGCCGTCGCACACACGGGATACGTTGATGCACATCCGGTCGTTGCAGATGAAGAACCCGGGGCAAGGGGGGATCTGCGTGGAGCCTGCCTCCAAGAGAAAGAAGAGTCATCGCCCTCACCACCATCATCATCGTAGAGGTTTTTCCCATCTTGCACAACCCAACTCAGCGGGTCTAGAACAACTCACCCCGGACGAGTCGTCCCGGCCGACTCGCCGCAGGATAACTCGCCGTGGCCCACTTGCCACGGGGACAACTCGCTGTAGGACAATTCCACGGCGGATAACTCAAGAGAGGGACAAGCGAGTTGCAGCAGGCACTGTCTTGCTGTAGGCTTGAATCTTCTCCAGTTAGTAGTCCTCAAGGCCGGGGTGAGCTGCAAATTCACTGGCCCTTCTTTTGAGTTATGCCGCATGGAATTGTCCCGCGGCAAATCGTCCGCGGACAATCGTCTGGGGCACATCGGCTACAGAGACTCAGCCAGGGAGAGTTGTCCCATTCTGCAAATGCAGCATCTGGGCATAATTGGGAATTTTTCACGTCCACATTTATCGTGTCTTGACATTTTGGCTTGGGCACGAGACTGAGAAAATGACTCTAGAGCAGACGTGTCAAACTCGCAACGTCGCGTGATGTCGCACATTGCACGACATCGCGCGACGTATCAAAGCTTTTCCCCCATTGCCAGCAATGGGGTGGGCATGGTTTCCTGGTGACTGTCCGACCTGTGGGCCGGCAGTTTGACACCCCTGCTCTAGAGAAATGGAGAAACGCCGGTCATGGGTGCAACCAGGAGTAGAACCCACTCACCGCAGGTGTCAATGCTCTCATCGGACTGGTCCTGGCAGTGTGGGATGCCGTCGCAGAGCTGCTGGTAGTGGATGCACTCAGCCCCACGGGCACAGGGGAACTGGTCCAGTTCGCACGTGCGGTTGCAGTGTAACTCGTCGCTGCCGTCCAGGCAATCCGCTTCGTTGTCGCACACCCAGCCCCGCGGCTGGCACTCCCCACTGTGGCAGTGGAACTCGTATCGCCCACAGGGCGGTCCTGCGCAGGAGGGAAGAGCAGAATGCCGGATTCACTTGACCGCCGTGTAGCTGACTTAACAACGGCGGTCGATGAATCCTTTTGTTGGGTTCACCAGTTCACTTGTGACATGCCGTGATTCACTTAACCACGGGGGCGAGAAAGGTCGTAAAAATGGGGCGAAACTCACTTAACAACTCTCCGTCTTAGCTCAACTGTGGTCGTACGATTAGGACTACCTGTGTCAGGTAAGTTGATCGACAGCTTCAAGGCTGACAGCGCCTCGTTCCGAAGACCAGACAGAGGATCTTCAGATCTCTTGAGGCTGCTTACCCAGAGTCCTGTTGATGACGGGATGAGGGGTTCCAGGGAAAGCTGGTTTAGCGGTGGGCACAAGAGGTGTGGTCTGTATCCCCGGACACCGAGTAGGGTCCTCGTCGGCACCATCTTCACAGTCGCGCATGCCGTCACACACCTGCGTACGGCTCACACAAGTGGCATTTGGACAAAGCACCTGCCCCGGAGCGCACATCACTGGACCTGTATGGAGATCGGACATGCAGTGAGAAGAGCTAAAAACCTGGAGTGACCTTTAGAAGAACATCTCTCTGCTCTAGACACTTGCTGAAATTAAAGTATTCCCGTATTTGAGGGGCTGCCCCAAAGAAGAGAGCGAGGGTGGGGTCACGTTATTCCCCAAAGCACCAGAGGGCAGGACGAGAAACGACGGTTGGAAGTTGATCCGAGAGAGAAGCAGCCTGGAATTAAGGAGAAACTTGCTGGCAGGGAGGACAATCCACTGGCGGAACAGCTTGCCACCAGAAATCGTGGGCGCACCGTCACTGGAGGTTTTTTAAGAAGAGGCTAAGACCAGCGGTGTCAAACTGCCGGCCCGCAGGGCCGGATGCATCACGCAGAAGCCGCGCCCACCCTATTGCCGGCAATGGCAAAATGGTCCTGCTAGGTCACGCGACGTCACACGACGTCGCAGGTTTGACATGTCTGGGCTAGGCAGTCACTTGTTCTGAGATGGTATAGGTTCTCCTGCTGAATCCGGGGGCTGGACTAGAAAACCTCCAAGGTCCCTTCCAGCTTTATTCTATTCTATTCTATTCTATTCTATTCTATTCTATTCTATTCTATTCTATTCTATTCTATTCTAAAAATAGTTGAGTAAGAGAAGACGACCCCAACACCCACCTTTAGTAAAGCGATAGAACAAAGGCTCTAGACATTTCGGGATGACTTATCTAGTAAAAGGTAAAGGTAAAGGTTCCCCCGCACATGCGTGCTAGTCGTTTCCGACTCTAGGGGCCGGTGCTCATCTCCGTTTCAAAGCCGAAGAGGCAGCGCTTGTCTGAGGACGTCTCCGTGGTCATGTGGCCGGCATGACTAGACGCCAAAGGCACACAGAACACTATTACCTTCCCACCATAGTGGTCCCTATTTTTCTACTTGCGTTTTTACGTGCTTTCGAACTGCTACGTTGGCAGAAGCTGGGACGAGTAACAGGCGCTCACTCTGTTACGCGGCACTCGGGATTTGCCCCGCAAAACTGCCGACCTTCTGATCGACAAGCTCAGCGTCCTAACCCACTGAGCCACCGCGTCCCTTTATCTTCACCTTATGACTTATCTAGACTTATCTAAATCTTGATGTGACTTACTGATGGACAAAGAATCAAACGAGATCTGTCATCTCATCTTGTTGACCTGGTGGATCCTGGCTCTCTCTCTCTCTCAGATCAATGTCCACTCTGCCTCCTGGTGATTTTGCCCAAAGTCACCCCGCTGGCTTTCATGCCTAAGGCGGGACTAGAATTCCCTGTCTCCTAGTGATTGGCCCAAAGTCACCCCGCTGGCTTTCATGCTTAAGGCGGGACTAGAACTCCCTATCTCCTAGTGATTGGCCCAAAGTCACCCAGCTGGCTTTCACGCCTAAAGCGGGACTAGAACTCACTGTCTCCTGGTGATTGGCCCAAAGTCACCCACCTGGCTTTCCTGCCTAAGGTGGAAGTACAAATCACCGTCTCCTTGGATTGGCTCAAAGTCACCTAACCGTTTTTTTCGTGCTTAAGGCAGAACTAGCACTCACAGCCTTCTGGTGTCTAGGCAGTAACCTTAAGCACTACACCACACATGGCTCCTTAGTTAATAAATTAAGCACACATGTGACCGCAAGCATGGACCCACCTGGGCAGAACGTCTCATCCACGCCCGAGGGGCAGTCCTGCTGGCCGTCGCAAATCAGAGCTTTGGGAAGGCACCGGCCACCTGGGCACTGCAACTCCCCGGGACGGCAGACGCAGCCACGCTCATCGCTGAAATCACCGCAGTCGTCGTGCCCGTCGCAGCGGTGCAGGTACGGCAAGCAGCGCCCGGCCGCGCAACGGAACTCATTCAACCCACAGGCTGGTCCACAGTCTGGAAGAAGGGCAAAAGGAGAAGAGTTGGGGTTTTTTGTGTGGGGGGTGGGTGGGTAGCAAAATAGAGCCGGCTCCCTGCATTTTTTTAAAAAAAATTCATTTGGATTACATAGAACAGGGGTCCCCAACAGAGCTGCCCACGCTCGACTCGCGAAATGTCTTCAAAGGAGAAATGAAGGAAGTCGGGTTGCCTCGTGACAAAAAAAAAGCATCTTTGGGATAGCCACGCCATTGTCAAACGAATCTGGCTTCCCCGTTGACTTTGCTTGCGCCACTTGCGCCATCACGGGGATTGCCGCCAAGGTCGTAAGTCTGAAAAATGCCCCCCCCGCTCACTTTCATCAGTGCCTGTTGGAACTTTGAGTGGTCACTAAGCCAAACTGTTGTAAGTCGAGGATGACCTGTACTACCTCCGAATCCAGGAGCACCAACGATACGGGCACGGACGCTCTGGAGCCTTTCCTCAAGGGCCCAGGGATACTTTGTGTAGAGAGGAGACACCGACTGGCACCCTCGTTCCCTACTTGCTTCGGCCCCCTTTGTTCTGTCCCAGCCTACATGAGTCCTTGTTATGCTCTCTTCGAACAAGCAAGCAGGAACCACAAGAAAAACCCCTTTTATTATTCACAGACCTGAGTCAATGTACAAGGCAAACAAACACACTCCACAGACACTCGATCCTTGACACAAACGGTGGCCTTCTGCAACCAGGACCTCCCACACCTTCCCTTTTATAATTCAGCCAAGGCGTAGCTTCCTAATGCCTTCGGCCTTTGGAGCCGCCCCATTGCCTTCCTCTGTTCTACTTGCTTCTCTTGCCAGTGCTTTCATGCATCCTGGATATCTCCCAGCTTGTGCTTCATCGCTGTCCAACTTGGACTCCCAGCACAGCCGTGTCTCAGCCTGAGCGCGAGTAGAGGGGCCGAATTCCTCGTCATACTGTGAGTCTCGGAGCTCCTCAGAGCCTTCCTCTGACTCTGATGTCACTCCGGGCCCCCTTCCTCTTCCTCCTCCTCTGATTCCTCAGACTCAGCTGCCGGATCCCGCTGGCTGGTGAGGAATCACAACACCCTTCCTCCTGGCAGCCTTTCCGGACTCCCAGTGTAAACTCACCTGCCTCGTCCGAGGGGTCAGCAAAGCCACAATCCAGCTCCCCATCACAGCGGTCCCGGCCTGGGATGCAGCGGCCGTTGTCGCACCGGAACTCCTGCGGTGAGCAGCCGGGTGAAGGGCAGTCTTTTTCGTCTGAGCGGTCAGCGCAGTCTGCGGTGCCATCACAGCGGTAACCCCAGGGGATGCACTGCCCGCTGGCACACCGGTACTGGTCTGGCCCGCAGCTCGAGAGGCAGAGCTCGTCCGAACCATCCCGACAATCGTCTTCGTTGTCACAAAGCCAGGCCTTCGGGATGCAGCGCCCGCCGGTGTAGCAAGCAAACTCCGTCTCGGCGCAGTGGGAGGGGGCACCGCAAGTCTCCAGAGGGGCGGTACACTGCCACAGGCCTGCCTCACATGAGCTGGAGGGAGGGGAGAGAGCATCATTGTGTCAAGGAGAAGGCACAAATAGCCTGAGCTGGGCCTATCGAGATCTTGAGGGTCCCCAATGTGAACGTCACCTCCATAATAGCACTAGCAACAGCACGTAGACGTATACCGCTTCAGAGTGCTTTTACCACCCTCTCTGAGTGATTTACAGAGTCAGCCTCTTGCCCCCAACCATCTGGGTCCTCATTTTTACCGACCTCGGAAAAGACGGAAGGCTGAGTCAGGCTTGAGCAGGATCGAACTACTGGCAGTGGGCAGAGTTAGACTGCCATCCTGCCGTCTAACCACTGCATCACCATCGCTCACTTTCCAGGATGGGTGAATGGAAGAAGGAAGGAAGGGAGGAAGGAAGGAAGGAAGGAAGGAAGGAAGGAAGGAAGGAAGGAAGGAAGGAAGGAAGGAAGGAAGGAAGTGACAGAGTTTGTGCAGAATATCTCCTGAGCCAACAAGGAGAATGCACAGAAGAAGTAGTACTGAGAGTAGTCAGGTTTTGCACAGCAACCACACTGATACACTGAGGCGTGTAAAAAAAGGAAAAAAACTTTACTTTTAGGAGTAGCACAAGTCAAGAATAAACAGTCCAGGTCATACACGGGTACAGAGAAGATATCAACAGTTCAAGAGTTATCCAATACAAAGTCGTCTTACCAGTCCAAAAGTCAAAAACACAGTTCTTCGGGATTAGCAAACAGTAGCAAAACCACAATCAACAATAATCAGCAAGCAATGTAACAGAGTAACTAACACACACAGAGAGAAGCTATGTCTTTAGCTCCCTCTTATGGCCGTTGAAAGAACACAGCATTGGCCAATCATTACACGTTTAAAGGGATACAATACATTACAAATTATGGCTTATATATTGCCAACCCAACCAGTTAGGCTGTAATCATATGACTAACAGGAAGGAAGGAAGGAAGGAAGGAAGGAAGGAAGGAAGGAAGGAAGGAAGGAAGAAAGAAAGAAAGAAAGAAGGGAGGAAGGAGTTGGGGAGGAAGAAATGAAGGAGATAGGGAGGAAAGGAGGGAGGAAGGAAGGGAGGGAGGGAGGAAGGAAGGAAGAAAGAAAGAAAGAAAGAAAGAAAGAAAGAAAGAAAGAAAGAAAGAAAGGGAAAGGAAAGGGGAAAGGAACGAGATGGGGAGGAAGAAACAAAAGAAGGAGTTAGGAAGGAAAGGAGTGAGGGAGGAAAGAAGGAAGGAAGGAAAGAAGGAAGGAGATGGGAAGGAAGAAATGAAAGGAGATAGGCAGGAAAGGAGGGAGGGAGGGAGGAAGGAAGGAAAGAAAAGAAGGAAGGAGATGGGGAGGAAGGAGGGAGGGAAGGAGGGAGGGAGGAAGGGAGAAAGGAAAAAGGAAAGAGAAGGAAAGGAGGAAGGAAGGAAATGGGGAGGAAGAAATGAAAGAAGGAGATAAGAAGGAAAGAAGGGAGGGAGGGAGGAGGGAGGGAGGGAAACAAAAGAGAGGAGCGACAAGAATTTCAAGCAAAACGGGGTCCCCGGGGTGAAAAGTAACCGCGTGAAACGATCGATACAGCCCTTGTCCCGTGGTGAGTTGGCCGTGGAGAGTTGGCCGTGGCGAGTTGGCCCCGGCCGAACTGTCCTAAATCATTCCCCAATTGGCAGAAAGCCCCTTAGCCGCAACCGCATTCTCCGGGAAGGGGCCAGGAAAAAAAGAAAGAGTCTCCTCGGGCCGTCGGTCGCAACGGCCCCAACCCTTTGAACCCCCCTCCTCCGGCAGTCCCGGAGGCAGGAGATGGGGGGCCCCCTGAAATCTGGACGGATGGAATGCAAACGGGTGTGTGGGGGTGTGTGTGTGGGTGTCCTCCCCCGGGGTTGAGTGGCCCCCTCTGCCAACAACCCGACCACCTTACCAATTCCGGCACTCCTGGGTCAGCAGCGCCCCCAGCGGGAACAAGGTACCCTCCCAGAAGCAAGGGCATTCCGACGGGTCGATGCAGCGTCCACCTGGCAGGGGGGGAGACCAAGAAGGGAGCTGGGGGGGGAACGGAGCGGTGGGCACCGACCCTCCCGAAGAGGACTCCTCGGTCAGGGACTGTCTTGCCTGCCTTCCGTGGCTCCGGAAGGTTTTCCAGGACCCACCACCCTGGAGGTCTTGGGCTGCAGGTTCTGCCCTCCCCTTCACCCCAACGTTGCTGCCCGTTCTCCGATCTCACCATGCAGGACTTTGCCTTCCGGGCAGAAGCAGCCCTCCACGCAGGCAGCTGTCTCCATGGGGCAGTGTTCGGCAGGCTCCAGGCCGAAGTTCTGGCAGGTTGGCGGGCAAGCCGGGCCGCAGGGGTCGTACTCCATCCCGTGATCGCACTGTAGGGCTGAGAACACATGGAGGAGAAGGTGGGTAGGTGGGACGAAGGCCCGGGCCAGAGGGCACCCCCTTCAAACTTGGCCGATTGTTCCCCTGGCCTTTTTTTTACCCAGGGGGAAACACCAGATGCGGTGGAACGTAGCCTGGATTCCCAGGAGGGAGGGAAGAGCAGCATTCCAGAGGACCGAGAGACAGCAAAGCTTAGATCGGTGGTGGCGAACCTATGGCACGTGTGCCAGAGGTGGCACTCAAGAGCCCTCTCTGTGGGCCCGCGCGCCATGCCCTGGAGATGGCCGCTGTCCCTCTTCAACCAGCCGGCTGCTAACTCGCCGAGGTCCCATGTGGCCAGATGCACCCCGGCATGGCTGGTTTCGCTCCTCCCCCATCCCGACCCTGGCCTCGCATGCTCTCCTTTTTCCCGGGCACGACCCACTGCATCGCCTCCTCAGCTGTCGGCCGGCCCTCCACCTCGGAGGCGGCTTCTTTGAACTGCTGGCGGCGGGCTGCGGAGCCCCAGAGTGCGCCGGTCAAGGGGCCAGCAGGCTGCGGCGGCCGAGGGACACCGTCGGCCCCCGTGCACTCACCGGCCTCTGTGTGCGGGGGCCGACGGTGTCAGACAAGAGCTGCCCTGGCCCTTGCCTTGCCTCATCCCGCAGGACGGGCCTCCTGCCTGCCGCCCCATGTGCCAGAGACCCCCTGGATCTCCCCCAACCCTACCCACCCACCCCCACAGGCGTCCCTCCCCACGAGCAACATTGAGGTGGCCACGCCCAACGTGGCCACCCCCACCCAATCTGCCACGCCCCACCCGGCACCCGGCGATTTAAGTGGGTTTTGGGTGGCGGTTTGGGCACTCGGTCGCTAAAGGTTTCGCCATCACCGTTCTAGACCAGGCAGATGGGGGCAGCAGGGACTCTGTTGCTTGCTGGGCTCTTTTGCTCAGTCAGGGTGATCCTCTGAGCTGAGGGGGCTTCTGGGAAAAGCCGCCCCCCGCCCCTAGACCCCCCCCATCCCAGAGACGGTCTTTTCTTCCCTGCCTCCTCCAAAGCTTACGGCAGAGTTCCTGGCTCCTCCAGCGTACGGGCACTCCTCGCTGAATGCACTCCTCGGCGTAGGTGGCAATGGCCGTGCAGAGGCACTCGCAGTCCCCTCCGGAGTCACACCTGAGTGAAGAGGGAGGCAGAGAGGAGATCAGCGGGGAGGGCACCCGGCCCCGTCACCCAGCCCTGCGAGGACCTGCTGGTTTATTTTACGCGGCGCGGCGAGGCGCCGCTTGCTGCGCACAAGTCACCGAAGCGACCCACGAAACGTGCCTCAAAGGATGAAAACACCAGAGCGGTGAGTTGCTTTAGAAACAGGCCGTTCGAGGGAGGACTGCAGTTACGAATAAAATTAAAAACAGGTGCAACGTAGACTGGCGTCCTCGTGGTGCACACCGGGCAACATGACAACAACAATAACAATAACAGCAACAATAATAATAAAGTTGGAAGGGACCTTGGAGGTCATCTAGTCCAACCCCCCCCCTGCTCGGGCAGGAAACCCTATAGCATTTCAGACAAATGTCTGTCCAGTATCTTCTTAAAAACTTCCAGTGTTGGAGCATTCACCACATCTGGAGGCAGGTGGTTCCACTGGTTAATTGTTCTCACTGTCAGGAAGTTTCTCCTTAGTTCCAGGTTGCTTCTCTCCTTGCTTAATTTCCATCCGTTGCTTCTTGTCCTACCTTTGGGCGCTTTGGAGAATAGCTTGACTCCCTCTTCTTTGGGGCAGCCCCTGAGATACTGGAAGACTGCTATCATGTCCCCCCTAGTCCTTCTCTTCATTAAACTAAAGGTAAAGGTAAAGGTTCCCCTACACACACACGTGCTAGTCGTTTCCAACTCCAGGGGCCGGTGCTCATCTCCGTTTCAAAGCCGAAGAGCCAGCGTTTGTCTGAGGACGTCTCCGTGGTCGTGGCTGGCATGACTAGATGCCAAAGGCGCACAGAACGCTGTTACCTTCCCACCGTAGTGGTCCCTATTTTTCTACTTGCATTTTTACATGCTTTCGAACTGCTAGGTTGGCAGAAGCTGGGACGAGTAACAGGCGCTCACTCTGTTACGTGGCACTCGGGATTCGACCTGCCAAACTGCCGACCTTCTGATCGACAAGCTCAGCGTCCTAACCCACTGAGCCACCGCGTCCCATTCAACTAGACCTACCCAATTCCAGCAACCGTTCCTTATATGTTTTAGCCTCCAGTTCCCCCGATCATCTTTGTTGCTCTTCTCTGCACTCTTTCCAGAGTCTCGACATCTTTTGTACACCGTGGTGACCAAAACTGGATGCAGCATTCCAAGTGTGGCCTGACCAAGGCCTTGTAAAGCGGTATTAACCCATCACGCGATCTTGATTCTCTCCCTCTGTTAATGCAGCCTAGCACTGTGTTGGCTTTTTTTGGCAGCTGCAGCACACAGCTGGCTCATAGTTAAGTGACGGTCCACTGGGACTCCGAGATCCCATTCACAGTTGCTACTGTTGAGCAAGGTACCACCTATACGATACCCGTACACTTGGTTTTTCTTGCCTAAACGTAGAACATTTTGTCACAGCTAATTCGGAGTTCCCCAACCTTTTGGAGTTGGTGGCTCGGAGTGCGGGGGGGGGAGGGCGGAAAGAATGAATGTTTTTGTGGGAGGGGTAAGTACATGCGTGCGCATGCGCGCTCACAAACACCTGTTCCTCGCACGAATGAGGCTGCAAACGTCTGCGACGGTGCTCGCATGACGGAGCCTGCAAACATCCCTGGTGTAGAAACATCCATTTGGGTGATCCACCTTTTTTTCTCTCCTTCGTATCAGCTCTTTCTGGCAGGAGAGCTGTACCCAGGGTCCCGACCTTCTCCCCCTGCCCTCTCCAGCTGACCCTCACTTACCCGCAGGCATCGAAAACACACCACTCATAGAACTGTTGGCAGGGCAGCTCCTCACGGCAGCGGGCGAAGAGATCCTGAAGGAGGATCCCACAACGCTTCCGAGCCCACGTCGCACGGTGAGAATTCACCTGCGGGCAAGAGATATGGAGTTGCGGGAACAGCCCGTATCCCATTTCTTGATTTTGCAACCACCGAGGGACCGTCCAGATACCTGGAATGCGCCCGTCCATCCAGTCCTACCAGGGAGTGACTTTTTCCTCCCCCCCCTCTCCCGCCATTGGTGCAATCACAGGTCGTACCGTGCAGGGATGCTCAAAGTCCTCAGCGTTGACTTCAGGACACAGGAGGCTGATGCGCCAGGAGTTGCCGAAAAGGTCAGCCGTGGGCTCCACGATTCCTTGTTGGCTGGAGAAGTCATTCTCCGCATCGCCGTCAAAGTTCCCGCAGAGTCCTGCCACTCGGCCTTGGTATTTGGCATCCAGTTTGATGTAGACACGAGTGCCTGAGGAGGCAGCGACAGGATGAGGGGCTGAGGCCCAGCAAGTGAGGAGCTGGATCCTGATCTGGGCTGAGGATCCCGAGACAATCTACAGCAGCTTCATTTTTTCCCCCCAGGAAGTATCACGTCAGCCCTGAGCGAGGTCCATCGAAACCTTCACAGCATGAAAGGGGAGCTTCTCACCACACGATGGCAAGATTGGTGTGTCAAGAGTGAAAATTTGGCAACTATGTGCCTCTTTGTTTTCATCTTGCCACTAGAGTAAAGGAGGGGGGAACGCTTTCAACTGAGCTAGTTGGAGAAACGAAACCTTTCCAGTTCTTTGGAAGTTTGCCAAGGGAAGGCTGTCCGGAAACCTTTCAAGGACGTTACAGCAGGTGTGAAGAAGATAACAGACGGTTCTCGAAACAAAATGAATTTGTTCACATGAGCTATGTGGACATCTGGTGGGTGGTGGTGGTGGGGAATTTGGATTGGGAATGTCATTGTTATATGCTGGAGTTGGAGCAGATGTTCCCGACCTTTCTGGGCTGGTGGCTTGGAGGCGCCTTTACACGTGCGTGTGCATACGCGAACAGGGCTGCGAGCGTTCATCAGCTGCCCACAGGGCCGTGAGCATCCATGCGACGCTCATAGCAACACTAGAGCCCATGCGAGGCTTGCGGCAATGCTGGCAAACGGCGCGACGCTCAGGGCGACGCGAGCATCCGCGCAAACACTTGCGGTGACATTTGCCGCAATGCTGGCAAATGGCGCGATGCTCACGGCAACGCTAGCATCCGTGCAACACTTGCGGCGACATTCGCCGCGCGATGCTGGCGTCTGCACGATGCTTGCAACGTGAGTGCCAGCGCAGCACTCTGCGGTGATTCCTCGCCAGCCAGTGGGATCCGGAAGCCGAGTCTGAGGACTCAGATGAGGAGGAGGAGGAGGAGGGGCCTGGAGTGACATCAGAGTCAGAGGAAGGCTCTGAGGAGCTCCGAAGACTTACAGTCTGACGAGGAGCCTGGCCCCTCTACTCGTGCTCAGGCTGAGACACGGCTGTGCGACGAAGCACAAGCTGGGAGATATCCAGGATCCACGAAAGAGCAGGACAGAGGAATGCAATGGGGCGGCTCCAAAGGCAAAGGAGAAGGCGTTAGGAAGCCACGCCTTGGCTGAATTATAAAAGGGAAAGTGTGGGAGGTGTTGGTTGCTGAAGGCAACCGTTCTTGTTAAGGATTGAGTTTCTGTGAATTGTGTTTGTTAGCCTTGGACACTGACTCAGGTCTGTGAATAATAAAAGGGGTTAGTTTTCCTTGCACTTCCTGCCTGCTTGTTCGAAGAGAGCATAACAAGGACTCACATAGCAAAGCCCCATCCATGGGATACAGGCAGCACACAAAACCGCGCCCCCTCCAGTCCGCGGAAAAACCTCTCTCCGCGGAATCGGTCCCTGGTGCCCAAAAGGCTGGGGGGCCTCTGCTTTAGAGTCGTCTGCTTGAGCAGACGGTTGGACTAGAACAAGGGTCCCCAACCCCCGGGCCGTGGACTGGCACCGGGCCACGGTATGCCAGCAACCGGTCCACACAAACAAGCAAAGCCCCATCCGCGGGATGCAGGCAGCACACAAAACCGCGCACCCTCCGGGTGCGCGGAAAAACCTCTCTCCGCGGAATCGGTCCCTGGGGCCCAAAAGGCTGGGGGGGGGCTCTGCTTGTTCGACAAAAGCATAACAAGGACTCACGTAGGGTGGGAGAGAAGATGCTCGCAGAGACGCTACTGTCCATGCGATGCTCACGGTGATGCTAGAGCCCATGTGACACTCAAGGCAACACTAGCGCAAGTGTGTGTGGGCGGGGAATCAGTGCGCGTGCACACATGCGCCCTCTGGCCAGCCACTTATGTGGCCCAGGGGCCAACAGACTGTGGCCCAGTAGTGGGCTACGGCCCACAGGTTGGGGACCCCTCCCTTGAGTTAGAGGCCTTGGGATTTTCGAGTGAGTTTTCCTTCACCTATATAGCATGCCCCGTTTTCAATAAACAGGTATGTTTTTCAGCAACGAAAGTACCCCTCGACTTTATTTGGATATTCGAGCTGGAGGTTGACAAGGGGGTCTGGGGGACCTCTGGGGGGGGGGTGAAGGTTGTGTCTGCTTCTGGACACAGCACAGGCAACCGGTCAACTGATCCAGTGGCTGACGTCAAGCCCATGACGCCGAGCAAGCTGATACTTTGTTCAGTCCTGGTGGGCCTCGTGTGTGCTGCAACCAATCTGGATCTTCTGTGCAAACATGGCATGTTTAAGGAGGGCCAAGGTGGGCAACCTTGAGATGTTCCTCAGGAATTGGGGAGCCCCCCCCCACACACACACACAAAAAGGAGAGGATTTAAAAGGCTCCGATTAGGTTAAAACTAGCACACGGGAAGGGAGGACCCTCGTAGCCAGCTGTTGTGATTCCGTGCTAGCCTGTGATCCCGGCATCTGAGTCTGGGGAATCAGAGGAAGAGGAGGAGGAGGAGGACAAAGAGCCTGGGGAGCCATCCGAGTCGGAGGAAGGCTCCGATGAGTTGCCAGACTTACAAAGGGGAGGAAGAACCTGGCCCCTCCGCTCGTGGTCAAGCTGAAAGCCAGCTGGGCTGGGAGGCAGAGTCAGACTCGGAGGCAGCCCAGCTGGAAGACCTCGGAGACGCACGGAAAGGCAGACAGGTCACACGAGTAAATCAGAGGGAGGCAACGGGGCGACGCCAGGGCAGAAGGAGGAAGCAGCGAGAAGCCACGCCTTGGGGGCTGAGCAACAAAAAGGGAACGGGTGGGCAGGGCGGGCTGCTGGAGGCCACCCTTTGCAAAGAACGTCTGCTGTCAAGAGACGATGGTCTGTTTATGTTACCAGGGAGTTACTTCCTGTTTTGGCTCCTGCTCCGTTCTGTTTGTGGAGAAGGTCTGTAACTTCAATAAAAGGGGTTCATTTACCCAGTCTACGGCTAAATTAGGGGTTGCCTTGCGAAGTAACAAGGACGTACGTAGGCTGGGACAGAACACCGGCCTCACCTCCATCCCAGAACACCGTCAGCCCCGTCTCAGTGAGGAGCACCAGGAAGAGTCCAGCTCTCTCCAAGGTCAGCCCATTCCCACTGTAGGTCTTGGGGGTCCGCACCGAGACGCCGTTCACCGTCACGTCCTTTCCTAGCAGAAGGGGAGAGAGGGAGGATCAGGAAAAGATGCGGCCAAGCCACGGGGGGGGGTGCGGCAGCCCCGGCGGTCTTACCTCGGAGCAGGTGAACCGTCATGCTGCCCATCAGCACCGCCACGGACTTGGTGCAGGTGGTCCCGCTGGTGCCGCAGGGCACGTTCTCGGCCGTGACGGTGAAGGCGCCGCCGTTCTCGCGGACCAGGACGTACTCGCAGTCCCCCAGGAAGGTGTACGCCCGCCCGTCAAAGGTGATGTAGTGGGGGTCTCCGGTGGCCACGCAGGTGGCGGCGCAACGGTGGTGGCTGCATTCCCAGCGCTGCTTTCTGCAAGTGCTGGGGAAGGAAGGAGGGGGAGAGAGAGAGAGAAAGAGAGAGAGGACTGTGGCACCCCCCGCTTTGGGGAACGGCACCCCTCCCAGTCTCCCCCGCGGGCCCGAGCAGACGTGTCCTCACCAGGTGTTGCAGTCCCTGGCGATGGTCTCGTTGGGCAGATAGAGGCGGCCGTTGTGGTGACAAGGACAGTCCTCTGGGGACACACAGTGCTCATTCTGCAAGAGGAGAGAAGGTGTTAGGTGGGGGAGCTGCCCTTATCTCCCTGCCAGCTAGGTGAGGGGAAGAAGAGGTTCCTGCAGCAAGACTGCAAACCACGCTGGGCCAGGATGAACGCAAAGATGCAACAAGGGTGTTCTGTCCCAGCCTACGTACGTCCTTGTTACTTCGAAAGGCAACCACCACCCGCTTTCAACAGTAGACTGGAAAAATAAACCCTTTTTTAAATTTGAGGTACAGACCTCGTCCACAAAACAAAACGGAGCACGAGCCGAAACAGGAAAACGCTCACCGGTAACATAAACAGACCGTCGTCTCTCGACACAGACGTTCTTTGCAAACGGCGGCCTCCAGCAACCGGCCCTGCCCACACCTTCCCTTTTTGTTATGCAGGCCCGCCCCCCCCCCAAGGCGTGGCTTCTCACTGCTTTCTCCTTCTCCCCTGGCGTCGCCCCGTTGCCTCCCTCTGATTTACTCGTGTGACCTTTCTGGGTTTCCGTGCCTCTCTGGGGTCTTCCAGCTGTGCTTCCTCTCAGTCTGACTCAGCCTCCCAGCCCGGCGGACTTTCCGCTTGACCACAGCGTCCCCTTAAGTCTCAGTCTCCAGGAGTGCCTTGTGGAGAGGGGCGGGGCGCTCTCCTCCCGAGTAGTTGAACCTGCCTGCGTTGTTCTCTCCACTCTCCGTGCTCTAGGATGAGGTGGGGGTGGCCCTTATTGCCTGTCTTCCCTGTTCATCCTGTCCCAATCCTGAAGGGCCCTGGCCTGCCTCGGCCTGCTCTTCCCCACAGTCATCGGAAGCCACAGACACCTCGCCCTCAGCCTCCGTAGGCTCCCGTTCCAGGTCATTTTCCTCAGCAGATTCAGGCTCCGACGGAGGCATGACGCGACCCATCCCAAGACCCTCACTCCACACACCCACCCCTGAAGCCCTTATAAACAGAATAACACCGACACGGACGTCCCCTGAACTTCGCTGAAGATGTTACCTAGCCCGGTAAGGAAAAGTTCGGAAACCAACCCGCAAGCTCGGCGGACGCACCTCCCCTCCCTCATGCTACCCGTAATGGACCAAGGCAGGATAGGGGGGGAGATCCCACCCAGGGGATCTATATACCTCTCCCAAAGCCGGAGAGGTGGACAAGGCAACATTCCCGAATGGTAGGAAGGGTGTATTTTGGACTGCCCGGTGCTCACCAGGAAAACGGTGCCGGGAGGGCACACGCAGCCGTCGGAGGCGCCGTCGCAGCTGAGGTTACTCTGGAGATTCTCACAGGTGAGGAGGCAGGCCTCGGCGGCGTAGGTCAGCTCTCCGGGACAAAGCACGGCGCTGGGGCAGGTCTCCTGCGTGCAGCTCCAGGCCCCGTTCACACAAACGCTGGAACACAGGACGCAGAGGGTAAGCAATGGAGACACCAGCTCTTTTTCCTTGGCGGATCGTCGGAAGCCCTGGTCCACTTCCCCCACCTCACCCAACTTCACCAGATGAGGGCGCTTCTCCAAATCCGGAAAAGCCCCGCCGAGCCCCAGAGAGTTTGGCTCCCCCCGTACTGGTGGTCCTCGACTTACAACAATTGGTTTCATGGCCTCTCGAAGCTACAATGGCACTGACCAAAGGGACTTAGGACCACTGCAATCCCCTGGGGTCCCCTGATCAAAAGTCAGATGCTTGGCAACTGACTCGTATGTACGACGGTCGCGGTGTTCCCGGGGTCACGTGATCCCCTTTTGCGACCTTCCAACGAGCAAAGTCAACGGGGGAGGCCAGGTTGACTTCACAACCGTGTTACTTCCAAACCCTGGAAGTTTCTAAGAAGAGACTGGACAGCCATTGGTCTGAAATGGTCCAGAGGGTTTCCTGCCTGAGCTGGGGGATGGACTAGAAGACCTCCAAGGTCCCTTCCAACTCTTATTTATTATCGTTCATCGCACAGTCCGCCAGATATTCAGGCTGGATGTGGCATTTTTGTCTACCTATTGAGACCTGGGATAGGCAGATGTGGGATGTTGGATGGTATTCCAGATCTCGTCGCAGGATGGGAGCAGTTCCTAGTTCAGGCTGCCTTTTGCAATTGACTAATGGCGAATTTGTCAATGCCGATGAGGGCGTTCAAGTGGTGCTCCAGTTGTTTTGGGATTGCACCCAAGGCGCCTATTACTATTGGTACCACTCTTGCTTGCCTTTGCCACAGTCCGTTTCTATTTCAAGGGACGTGGTGGCTCAGCGGGTTAGGACGCTGAGCTTGCCGATCAGATGGTCGGCAGTTTGGCGGGTCGAATCCCGAGTGCCACGTAACAGAGTGAACACCTGTAACGCGTCCCAGCTTCTGCCAGCCTAGCAGTTCGAAAGCACGTAAAAAATGCAAGTAGAAAAATAGGGACCCCTACGGTGGGAAGGTAACAGCGTTCCGTGCGCCTTTGACGTCTAGTCATGCCGGCCACATGACCACGGAGACGTCCTCGGACAAGCGCTGGCTCTTTGGCTTTGAAACGGAGATGAGCACCGGCCCCTAGAGTCAGAAACGACTAGCACGCATGTGCGGGGGAACCTTTACCTTTACCTATTTCTATTTCTGTTTGTAGGTCTTTGTATTTTGTTATCTTCTCCAGCTCTTTCTCGTCTATTCTGCTGTCTCCAGGCACTGCCACGTCCACCATCCAGACATCATCATCATCATCATCATCATCATCATCATCATCATCATTATTATTTTGTTGTTTTGTTGCTGTTGTTTTATTGTTATTATGTTGCTGTTTTGTTGTTGTTATTGTTATTTTAACGACCGCAGGAACTTGTATTTATGACGGTCACAGTGGCCCGAAGTCACGCAATCCTGTGGGGGACGCCAGATCCGCTGAACACCCGTGTTATTCATTGAACAACTGCAGTAATTCAGTTCATCGTTGGGGCCACTGGGACGGTCGTAAAATGAGGCGACTCGCTGAACAAACGACTCGCTTAGCAACCGCTCAACTGCGGTCGTGAGTCGAGGACTACCTGCCCTTCGCAGGATGTGACCCGTTAGGCTACGCTCGCCAGGCTGAGCCTCCACAATTGTTTTGTCTCAAGCTGTGCCCACTTGAGGGCCTCCTTGGGCACCCATGACCATCCCTTGGGTCCTCCAGAGCAGGGGTCCCCAATGCCCGGGCTGTGGACCAGTACCGGGCCACGGCACGCCAGCAATAGGTCTGCACAAACAAGCAAAGCCCCATCTGCGGGATACAGGCAGCACACAAAACCGCGCACCCTCCGGTCCGCGGAAAAACCTCTCTCCGCGGAATCGGTCCCTGGTGCCCAAAAGATCGGGGACCTCTGCTCTGGAGGACTCCAGCTTCCCAGCCCCTCCCCACCTGGGTGGGTCTCTCCGGCTGGCCCGTCCAGGCGTGCGCGAGAGCTGGAATCGTGTAGCAGAGGCATTCAATGAAATCAACCTATCCTGGGAGATACAAGTAGACAGGTCACAGGGTGATTTCATCAAACGCCACTCGCCACCCCATCGAATCGCACGAAGCGGACCGCCCTGGGAGGGGGGTGCGCGCGGCGTATGCGGTTGTGGGCGAGGTCCTGGGTGCGCGTGGATTGTGGAGGAAAAACAAAGAAACAAAGGAACAAAAAAAAACATTTCTCCAAGGGAGATTTGAGGCAGAAGGCGATGTCTTCCTGGTCCTGAAATGTTTGTTGTGACCCAGAGTTGAAGGACCTGATCTGAGGAGGAGGAGGAAGAGGAGGACGAGGAGGAGGAGGAGAAGGAGGAGGAGGAGGAGGAGGAGGAGGAGTACTGTGGGATCCTTGGTGCTTTCTGAGCTGGGTGGTTTTCTTGCAGATGTTTCATGAGCCAGCTAGGGAACAACATCGGTACTAGAAGGGAGTAGGGATTGCGAGGAGGAGGAGGAGGAGGAGGAGGAGGAGGAGGAGGAGGAGGAGGAGGAGGTGGTGGTGCAGGAATTGAAGCCTAGAACTGGAAGGAACCATGGAGGTCTTCTAGTCCAACCACCGGCCTAAGACAGGAGACTTTGTATCATCTCAGGCAAATGGAGGAGAAGAAGAAGAAGAAGAAGAAGAAGAAGAAGAAGAAGAAGAAGAAGAAGAAGAAGAAGAAGAAGAAGAAGAAGAAGAAGAAGAAGAAGGAGAGGAAGAAGAAGGAGAAGGAGAAGGAGAAGAAGAGGAAGAAGAAGAAGAAGAAGAAGAAGAAGAAGAAGAAGAAGAAGAAGAAGAAGAAGAAGAAGAAGAAGAGGAAGGAGGAGGAAGAGGAAGAAGAAGAAGGAGGAGGAGGAGGAGAAGGAGAAGAAGAAGAAGAGGAAGAAGAAGAGGAAGAAGAGGAAGAAGAAGAGGAAGAGGAAGAGGAAGAAGAAGAAGAGGAGGAGGATGAAGAGGAAGAAGAGGAGGAGAGGAAGAAGAAGAAGAGGAGGAAGAGGAAGAAGAAGGAGGAGGAGGAGGAGAAGAAGGAGAAGAAGGGGAAGGAGAAGGAGAAGGAGAAGAAGAAGAGGAAGAAGAAGAAGAGGAGGAGGAGGAGGAGGAAGAGGAAAAAGTGGAGGAGGAAGATGAAGAGGAAGAAGAGGAGGAAGAGGAAGAAGAAGAAGAAGAAGAAGAAGAAGAAGAAGAAGAAGAAGAAGAAGAAGAAGAAGAACAACAACAACAACAACAACAACAACAACAACAACAGCCCTTTCTACGTGGGCTACTGACTGTCTCCTGCCAACTCCAGAAAACAGAACGGACCGGTGTAAAGCACGACGCCTGAGGTTCTTTCTGGCTCCATCGTTCTGAGAAGTCTCTCTCTCTCTGCCTTTGCACCCAGACGGCCTTCTACACCTGCCACTTACCAAAACTCTCCTTGGAGCGGCAGAGAGGAAAAAACGTGGCCGAAGAATCCTTCCCGCCCTCTCCTCAGTCGCCGGGAGGTCTCCGCGCAGACAAAATCCCCAGCACGCTGCATTTTACAAACCCGTGAAGGGTCCCGGTTGCAACCTACCAGCTGTTGCAGCTCCTCCGAATCTGGCTCCCTGGCGGGTGGGCTTTCTCCTGGTGCAGGCAGGGACACAGGGCCGGCTGGACGCACTGGCCTTCGTGGTCCAGCGCCAGACCTTCTGGGCAGTTGCATCCAGCCACACAGGCAGGGCGGAGGTCCTCGCAGACGCCAAACTTTTCTGCGGGAAGGTCGGCGCAGGTTCTTCCGCAGAGGGTGGCACATTCTTGGTAGACCTGGCCCCCGGAGCACTGGACCGCTGAGTAGACAGAGGGAAAAGGTGCATTGGGGTGGCTTGGCTAGGCTTGGCTTGGCTTGAGTTGGGTTGGGGTGGATTGGGGTGGACTGAGGAGGATTACATTGGATTGGGTTAGGTTGGATTGGATTGGATTCAGTTGGATTGGGTTGAGTTGGGTTGGGTTGAGTTGGGTTGGGGTGGATTGGGCTGGACTGAGGAGGATTACATTGGATTGGGTTAGGTTGGATTGGATTGGATTCAGTTGGATTGGGTTGGGGTGGGGTGGACTGAGGAGGATTACATCGGATTGGGTTAGGTTGGATTGGATTGGATTCAGTTGGATTGGGTTGGGTTGGGTTGAGTTGGGTTGGGGTGGATTGGGCTGGACTGAGGAGGATTACATTGGATTGGGTTAGGTTGGATTGGATTGGATTCAGTTGGATTGGGTTGGGTTGAGTTGGGTTGGATTGGGGTAGACTGAGGAGGATTACATTGGATTGGGTTAGGTTGGGTTGGATTGGATTCAGTTGGATTGGGTTGGGGTGGGGTGGACTGAGGAGGATTACATAGGATTGGGTTAGGTTGGATTGGATTGGATTCAGTTGGATTGGGTTGGGTTGAGTTGGGTTGGATTGGGGTAGACTGAGGAGGATTACATTGGATTGGGTTAGGTTGGGTTGGATTGGATTCAGTTGGATTGGGTTGGGTTGAGTTGGGTTGGATTGGGGTAGACTGAGGAGGATTACATTGGATTGGGTTAGGTTGGGTTGGATTGGATTCAGTTGGATTGGGTTGGGTTGAGTTGGGTTGGATTGGGGTAGACTGAGGAGGATTACATTGGATTGGGTTAGGTTGGGTTGGATTGGATTCAGTTGGGTTGGGTTGGGCTGGGCTGGGTTGGAGTGGAGTGGAGTGGATTGAGGTCGATTGGATTATATTGGGTTAGGTTGGGTTGGTTTGAGTTGAAATGGGGTGAGGTGGATTGGATTGGATTGGTTACGTTGGGGTGGGTTGAGTGGGGTGGGTTGAGTTGGGGTGTTGGATTGGGGTGGATTGGGGTGGGATGGGTTGGATTGGATTGGATTGTGTTGGATTGTGTTGGATTGAGTTGTCTTGTGTTGGATAGGATAGGATTGGATTGAATTGGATTGGATTGGATTGGGTTGGGTTGAGTTGAGTTGGGTTGGGTTGGTTTTTGTTAGGTTGGGGTGGGTTGAGTGGGGTGGGTTGAGTTGGGGTGTTGGATTAGGGTGGATTGGGGTGGGATGGGTTGGATTGGATTGTGTTGGATTGAGTTATCTTGTGTTGGATCGGATTGGGTTGGGTTGGGTTGGGTTGAGTTGGGTTAGGGTTCTGTTGGGTTGGGTTGAGTTGGGGTGGGGTGAGGTAGGGTGGAGTGGGGTGGACTGAGGAGGATTAGATTGGCTTGGGTTAGGCTGGATTGGATTGGATTCAGTTGGGTTGGGTTGGGCTGAGATGGGTTGGATTGGGGTGAATTGAGGTCGATTGGATTGGATTGATTAGGTTGGGTTGAAGTGGGGTGGATTGGGTTGGATTGGGTGGAGTTGGGTGGGGTGGGCACTCTGTGACAAAGCCTGTGTAGAAGTTGGGAACCAGGCCAACCCCTCAAAGACAAGGCCTTGGTTAGCCCATCCCCTTCCTCCCTGCTCCCAGTAACTCTCCACGACACTTACGGCAGAAGCTCTGATTCCTCCAGGCCACAAGGGCACCCTCCTGGGCGCAGTGGTGGGCGTAGGCAGCCAGGGCACCACAAAGACAATCGTCCTCAGCTGAACAGCTGCAGACGTCCTCCAGACACAGCTGGTAGTAGGGTTCCCGCTCCACCAGGTCATGGCAGGGCTGGCAAGCGGGGGCGGGGTGGGAAAAAGGGATGACCTTTGAGAAACTTCCCCTTGATCGTCCATCTGAGTAGATTGACGTGGTGGTGAGGGAGCATCGTGGTGGAGAAGCTCCTTGACCCAAGTGGGGTCTTCTCAAAAATACTTCCTTCTCAACACTGCTGTGTCCAAGTTAGGAACAACTTTCCATCCCTCTCTATCCGAGGGCATCTCTGCCTCAGTGACCTTTGGAGAAATGGACTTCAACTCCCAGCAGACCAGCCAGGG